>NC_056732.1:125606318-125743818 GCF_019279795.1 Protopterus annectens | reverse complement strand
ATGGGGCACTTCTATGAGTGGATGGGGAGACAGAGAATCCAATTGTAATAGAAAGGGATCTAATAAGTAGGTAATTAGGAATCTATTCTGTGGCTTGTGTGCTGAAGCTAGGGAGTAAAGAGCAAAGTTAAGGAGTAACTCACAGTCTTTAAATCAAAAAATAATGTTCATATGAGATTGCCCCTCCCCATAATTAAATAGAATGTCTTTTAAGAGAGTTCAGAGTGCCACCATGATAGTTCATTTTTTCTAAGTGTGGAACTAAGGAAATAGTTTTGAAATCAGATATGTCTTTATAGGATGAAAGACTTTAGGCAGTGGGTAGACACTAGATGTTTTGCAAATGTAAAGGAAGACACTTTCAGTTATGGATGTGTTAAAAATGTGGTTGAGGGGTAGTGCGATTTTGTCCCTGCAAATATTGATAAACCATGCATGCAGCTCATCAATTATGTTTGAAATTTCACGTTGAAGAATTTCTCAAAAAGTAAAATTGTGGAAAGAAAGATAAAGTCTGTTATTTGTGAGGAATGTTCAGGAGTCTGAAACTGTTTTATATCTGAAGGCTTTTCAAAATGGAAAGAAAAGGGACAGCAGGCAGCTTGAAGAATTCTGTAAGGCACTTCTCTTGATGCCGAGATTGTACTTGAACTGACAGAGGAGTAATTGGTAGTTCTCCCAATAAGGGCACTGACTATTTTCCAAACATATTTATGCTGGGTAAAGAGGAAGGTGTACTTATTTCAGTGATAGCTGAATTTATGATGTTGAATCTTTTAAGCCAGATTCTTAAAAAATGAATTACTTGATTTCTTAAGAAAAAGGGTTAGGATTAAGTTTCCAGTTTGTCCAAAGCTAATCTGTGTTTCAGCGGAGATCACCATTATTTGGTCATCCATTTACTTTGACGGCCTTTGTGAGCCTTGTATTGAAGACAAGTAGAGGTCCAGAAGGTTATTTAGAAAGGAGGTTGGAAGATTTGCTGATTCATTGGTATTTGCAAAGAGAACAACAAGCGTTCAATATAAGAATTAGAGAAGGAATTTTAGTTGGTCAATTCTGTCCTGAGATCTGGGTCTCAAAGAGATGAAGGTAGACAATTGATTTTGCAGACCATATGCTATAGAGAGAGGTCAGTAAAAACAGGTGTGAACATGAATTGATGGTACTGTGTCTGGAATGTCAGTAAATACACTGAAGGGGGGATTAAGATAATGAACTTAATAAAAGTGGCAGCACTTCTTATAAGGTTTATTTAAATTTTTTATGTGTATGATTCTAAAGATTTAAATGGTTTTTATATATATATATATATATATATATATATATATATATATATATATATATATATATATATTGTATATTTATATATAATATATATATATATATATATATATATATATATATATATATATGGATCTACTTCAATAGATCAAACTTTTACAAGTTCGAACCACATATGGCCGAGAC
Organism: Protopterus annectens; assembly: GCF_019279795.1. NCBI lineage: Eukaryota > Metazoa > Chordata > Ceratodontiformes > Protopteridae > Protopterus > Protopterus annectens. The sequence goes on along the minus strand of NC_056732.1, from coordinate 125,742,348 downwards.
CATATGTTCAAACTCGTAAAAGTTCAAACACTGAAATAAATACACATAAAACAAAAAACACAAAAGTAAACATCTATATCAGGGGGCTATGCCCTGTACCCCCACACACTCCTTACTTAAATATACCAACTCCAAGATCGCACTACATTGCGGAAGTGGGGAAATCTTCCCTTTCTGCTCTGTACGGAGATCTCCATTCAGTCCAATCGAACTTTTACAAGTTCGAACATATGGTCTTGGGCCATATGTGGTTCGAACTTGTAAATGTTCGATCGACTGAAGGGGACCCATATATATATATATATATATATATATATATATATATATATGTTAGTTACTTAAATCTGAAAGATTTGTTCATGGATATTAAGACACTAGTCGATATATATACACTATATGCAAAAACTAATAACCAAAGGTATAGCATATCCATGAAGGAAGGTGTTGCATGGAAATAATATGAAGAAAATGTGTGTATTAGAATTTATTAGTACTGAGCACTTTTGTCTCTGCCTAAGACTTTATCAGAATAAAATCAAGTACCCAAGATATTCATTAATAAATGTGAGCTGTTATTCAATTTCCTGCCAATTGAAGTTAATTGAAATAACTGTGTCTCTTAAACATAAACCGGAGCTTCCAGACTTAAGAACTAAATTTAAAAACTTATTCAAGTGAACTGCAATACATATAGTAAATAAATAAATAACAAAAATTCACCACTACATATAAAAACATCCCGATGCAATTAAAACAAACTATGCCTTGTAAATAACAAAATAGTTTTAACTTCCTAAAAACAGTCACATAGCAAATAAATCAAGGCTTCACAACTTTTCAGCCCTTGCTGTCAAAACTGGGTGGTGCAATGGCATTAAGTTTAAGTTGCCAAAGAAGCTCATTAAATTTGAATTGGTTCTCCCAGTCACCACCCCTGTTGTTAATGGTAATCTTGTCAAGAATGCCGAAAGTAAAACCTTCAAAGTTGCGACATAGACAGGAATGTTTATAGAAAGCACTAACCTTGCTTTTAGTTTTAATGTCATAGTTGTGCTCGATAAATTCTTTTTCTTAATGCCCTCTCTGTATTTCCTATGTAAAATGATGGGCATGTATTACATTTGGTTAAGTAAACTATCCCAGTAGTTGAGCAATTTCCTTTAATAAATCTAATACTGTTGTCTTTTACAAATATTTATTCAGCCTGAAGAATATATTTGCACTGTTTACAGTTTCCACATTTCCCTGTAATGCTCTGTTTATTCATTTTCGCATGTTCAAAGTTCGCTAACTGTTTTGGGTTAACTCCCTACCACTGTGTATATGTAAGGGTTAGAATGTTCCAGTTATTCTCAGTAATGGATCTAATATCATAAACTTCACTATTAAATGCCAATACCATAACTGTTCCAAAGGTGGAGGTGTTCTCATCACCCTGTTTACTTAAGCCTGTTCCCAAATAGGTTTTAATTTCAGTTCACTACTTTCCACAACTTCACTTATCACCTTCTCAACCATACATCTTGGGTAACTCCAGTCATAAAACATGTTTTTGTTAATTTGCTGATTTCCTCCAAAAATGTGTCCGAGTCTGAAACCATTCTAGCCAGCCTGATGGCTTACCCCCTAACCAAGCTGACTTGCTGGTGATATGAATAATGTAAACAGGTGATAATATACGTAGGTTTTCTATAACTGTCAGACTTGTATATTTGATCTACTTTGAAAATTGCAGTGACTAAGTAATTTATTTCAGAACTGTTAAATGAATAAGTAGATCTTAGAAATCCTGTTGTAGTTCTGAAATACTCAATAAAACTACTGGTAGATTCTTCTGGACCCGACCCTAAAATAAAAATACTATCAAGGTAGTGTATATTTTAATAAATTTGAAAAATTCACACCAAAATACATGTAAAAGTTCCCATGCATATAGAACAACATTGGCAAACATAGGGGCACATGCTGAACCCATCACTATGCCAGAAACTTGTTTAAAGAGTTCACCCTTGAAATATGTAAAATTGTTTTCTAGCACCATCAGCATACAGTCATCAAGTAGTTTGATGTGAGCAGTGTTTAAAAACTGCAGCTTTAAAAGCCCTTCATGGAATAACCCCAGGCCTTCCTCCATACACATACTAGGAAAAAGACCAACAATGTCAGCTGTCAGAAACCCAGTATTACTCTCCCACAAGGTACTTTTAAGCCTTTTAAGCTATAGTTTTGGATATTTGCTTATAAATATATGCTCCTTATAGATACCACTTGCCTGTTGTCTATTATAATTGTCTAATGTAGACAGATTAAACAGAAATATATTTTTCTTTTTAAATCTTTTCATGTTGAAGAGGCAGTTAAAGGTTGTTGAGAAATGTGGTCTTGTTTCTTGCAGTGATATAAATAAAGATATACATACATAAAGGAAGTATATGGCCTAAAGGAGAGGAAGTCACTCCCATACCATTGGGTGTGCAACCCCCACAAGTATCAAACTCTGAAGAATTAACTCAGAAAAAGTATTAATTTTTGGCAAGCTGCCAACTGGGTTAAATTTCCCAGATAATCTTTTCCTTTCATATTACACTTGTTAAAAACAAAGCTAGATTAAGGACTTGAACTAGGGGTGTGTGTGTGTGTGTGTGTGTGTGTGTGTGTGTGTGTGTGTGTGTGTGTGTGTGTGTGTAAAATATGATGGTGGTTTCCTGTCTAAATGGAGAAATAACTGCTCTTAAGAGCAGTTCAATAGCTAAGGGTCCGGCTACACCTTGTTATCTCACATGTAATAACAAATGTACAGAATGTAGGAGGTTCAGGTTTCCATTTCCAGACAAGAGTTTTGAGAGAGCTGGGTGATGGACAGGAAAAATAATTGTTGTTAATAATTGTTACAAGTTTGAGAATACCACTGGGGAATATGTTTCAGCTGTTACAAACAATGCTAGGTTGAAGACTTGTTCTACATTTGGATGTACGTATGTAAAAAAAAAAAAAAAATCACCATATTTGTGATTTCCTAGCTGAAAGAAGAAATAACTACTCTCAACAGAACTTCAGTACCTAACTATCTAGAGATAATTTGCTATTCCAAAGGCAGTGATAACTGCACTGAATAAGTCATGGCATGAGTTCAATTCCCAGATAAGGGCTGATAATTTTCTTTAATGGTTCATAGGTTCATAGGTTGGTACTAGGCTATCGGCCCTAGGGCCTATACAAGCCTAGCCATAACAATTCCCTGGCTATTTCTTCCCACAGTATTTACTTCCATGGACCCCTGTCTAGCAGGGCGACTGATGTGATCCCTGTGGTGAATTTCCTATCTCCCATCCAATCATCAAGGTTCCTTTTGAAGAGGGCCAAAGAGGCTCTCTGCTTGACATGTATGGGTAGTCTATTCCAGAGTCTTGGGAGTCTCTGGGTCAGGAACCTATCCCTCCAGCATGTTTTGTTCATTGTGATGACAAGATTTAGATCCCTGGAGCATGTGGCTCTGAGGGATTGGGATTTCTTTAAGTGTAACATGCGCAACAGCTCTGGGTTTGACATGGCCTTGTATGCTAAGCAGAGATTGCCTCTGAGTAGATGATATGCCACAGAGTATAGCTGGAGTTTTTTTTTAGATGGTCAGCATAGGGCATCTGCTTTAGGCCTGTGATTATTTTAGTGAGGTAGTTCTGCGACCCTTCCAGTTATTGCAGATGTCTTGAGAGGGACATACCAAATGGGGCATTGTATTTCATAATGGGTCTAATGAGGGATGAGTACAATGGGAAAATGACCTCCTTTTTTCTGGATGAAAAGCCCTTAGTGATGAGGTGTGCCACATAGAAGGATTTCCTGACTGTTGTGGTGATGTGGTTATCGAAGGTGAGACCACACTCCACCTGTATCCCTAAGTCTCTTATCACACTTTCGGTGTTTAGTTTGTTGCAACCTATGTGGTAATTCACGGGTACATGTTTTTTCCCAAAGGGGATAACTATACATTTCTTGGCATTGAGCTTGAGCCCATGGCTCTGGCACCAAGCATCTGTTTCTGTAAGGCCCTTTTGTAGAATATCCACATCATTTGGGGATTCAATAATGGCTCCCAGTTTGCAGTCATCTGCGAACTTTGTTAGCCAGAGTCCCTTAGTGTTGGCCTGAACTGCTTTTCTGCCAGAGTTTTGACTCAGTTTTTTGTTTGCAATTATACAGTGTACGTGGTGAGTGCTTTATGAATATTCATTCATGTTCTGTCGTCCTAGATGAGATGCTGGTCTAACACAGGGCACACAAACACACACACACCACTCCTCTTGCAATATATTCCTGTTTTCAGGCTTGACTTAGCCATTTTAGATGGATTTCTGATTCCATCCCTGTAATTTTGAAGCAGTGTTTTCCTTTTTTTCTGGACATGATTGGAGCTCTGAGGTCAACTGACAACTAAATGGGAGTAACAGTCTAGGAGTCAAGCCAAGTCCAAGTCTACACACAGCAAAGTGAACTGTTACTGAACTGAAGTCTTCAGTCTTGTCATATTGTAAAATGTACTGCAGTACTACACTAATGTTACTTATTCACACCTTTTTGTATACTTCACTTCAACATCCATGGCTCTGTAAGGTGTCATGTTATTTTTTTAGAGCCGGATTCCTTAATTAAGTGACTTGCGTATTGTTAATTGGCAGCATGTAAAAGATCAATGTGTGAGAAACAAAAGGACACTAAGACTATGAATGTAGGATGCACTGCAGTAGTAATATTAATCACTGTTTGTCACTAGTTATTCATATTTTCATATTTACATTTGTATTTTTATAAGGTACTTGTTATGAGCATAATGTGAAATGTCATAGTGGAAAACAGAAAAATTCTGTCACTTTCCTGGCATAATGTACTATGCTAAGAGATACTGTAGCTGTTTGCTAGCAGTTATCAAGATAAACAACATATCTGCATACATACACCAATATTTAAAAATAATCTGGCTTACAATCTATAGTATAATACAGGTGAAGACTTAGATGTGCTGGGGAAAATAATCATTGATTCTTGGTACTTGCACCATAAGTTATACAACTTGAGAGATATAGAGTGTTATTTATACTGTAAATTATGCACATAGGCATAGTTTTCATATTTCACTAAATATTTTGCAGAACAAAGGAATTTCTTTCCATTGTGTGAAAAGCTCAAGCCTTCTGAACAAAAGTGTTGCTGACTCTATATGTCTGGTTTGTAGACTATCCAAGATATAAAAAGTGAAAATTTAGAGAAAATATTCTAAGTTTCTGTGCATTGTAATATAGTACTGATGTAAAGACTTTGAATGCACTGACTTCTGTCATGGCAAAGAAGACTTTTTACTGAGCACATTGCTGTTTCCACATTTTTAATAGCATTTACTTTCCACAGGATAGTTATATTTGTTTGGCTTATATTTTTTAACTTGATTTTTCAGAAAAATACTCAGGAATCTCAAAATGTATGTAGGCTGCAGGAGGTGTGACATGAAGCTAGCAGCTGTGAATGACTTAACATAAGTTACTCAAGTCCAACTCAGAGAGAGGGGAGTGCTGAACTTGGGAGGCAGCAACAGAGAATCAAATGTTTTTTTTTTTTTTTTTAATTTTAATTAACAAATCCTGCCAGCACCAGAAGCCCAACTTAAGAAGCTTTATGGTAGTGGTAGTAGATACTACATTACTAGTGTGTGTGTGTGTGTGTGTGTGTGTGTGTGTGTGTGTGTGTGTGTACAAGCATGCATATGTGTGTTGCTGTCTGATTTCAGGCCAAGGAATGGAATAGGAAGGAATCAGTAAACCAAAGCATGCAAGAAGACCACTGGAGGTATTCACAGGTAATCACTAGGCATGCAGTCCAGGAGACTATTGAGGAGCCTAGCCCATTTCCCCAGAGTGCTGTCTGGTTAAGTTACTTGGTCAGAGTCTTGAAGAAGGCAATCATAAGCTGTGGGAATCATATCCTGGACTGCAGGAAGCAGCTTGTAGCTTTAATCCTTTCTGCTAACTGACAGACTATACATGTAGCAAATATGCCTCTTTAATTTTTACAATAACATTGAAATAATGCCTTAAATATGTCATATACTGAAAAATGCAGTATCCTTTAATTTTTTTTGCACTGATAAAGTAGGCAAATGTATTTTCTTTCCATTGTCAAAAAAAGTATATTTGTATACAAAGTAGAATATCTGCCGCATGGAATTTTTTCCTGTTTAAGAAAGCAGATAGTGATGTTTAGTTTGGCATTTACAGATATAAGATTTATTTTAGTGTTATCCCAGGAGTGCTCTATGATGGAAGAAGCATGTTAAGCTTAAGCTAAATATATTCTCTAGCCATACGTGCTGGTCCCTGATACTTTGTTAACATTACATACAGATACAAAGTGACCAAGAACTATGAGAATTCATGTAAATGCAGTCACTATTACTTAAAGAAGCGGGACTGGCAGCTTCCAATACCATTAGAAAAAGACAGAATATAAATAATACATTAAAAGAATGGACAAGGACTTTCTGATCATTCCTTCCAGCCCATAAAAGAGAAACATATTCCAATAGAATTTAAGTGGTGTGGTGATACAATTAGGCTTGCAAAAACAATTGAAATGTAATAAATAATAAACTGGTAGTTTGCATTTTGCTATAAATACCTCTGTATTTACAATGGACTGTGTAATTAAAATGCATTCCCAATTACAAAATGATAGCCAAACAGACAATGAAATCCTGTTAGATATGGCTCCCATTTATCTGCATTCTTTATAGTGAATTACTTCAATTATTTTAATAAACAATAATAATTTTCAGTCTGAACAATTCTCCCTGTCATGTACACCTCATGTAAAGTGTTGTACAAACCTATGACTAAAACAGCATGCCTCATAGTATATACAGTATTGTTATGCCTATGAGTCATACTAATACAATACCCTGCATGCCAAAAGCAGTATTATGAAATCTAATTTTCACATCTGATTCAAGATGTAACTCATGTTAAAAAAAAACAAAACAAAACACTGCTTTGATTTTGTTTTACACTGTAGTCTTATCACTGAACAAACAGAAGTATAATGCAGTTTCAGACTCCCAAGAGATACATTGCTAAACATCTTTATTAAACCATTCCATTTTAAGTTGCAACTTGAGTCCGCATGCATTAATAGAAAAAAAGCAAACTGTAATAATAATTTACATAATTGTGCGCGTGCGTGTGTGTGTGTGTCTGTGTCTGTGTGTGTGTGTGTATATATATATATATATATATATATATATATATATATATATATATATATATAATGTGTGTAAATGTATTTTATAGATATATATATATATATATATATATATATATAGAGAGAGAGAGAGAGAGACACACACACACACAATGAAAACTGGCACTTCTTGAGCATCAAAGTTGATAGTTCAGCCTCCTTAAAACCAAGAAAAAAGAACCATGAAATATTACCAAACTTTGCTGACCCTTCAAAGTAATCAAGCACTTATAACTTGTTTAGAAATCTATACTTCTTTATTAAAAAAATAAATAAAAATGTATATCTATCTATATATATTCTTTTTAATGGTTTTTATTCACTCCAGTACACTAACTTTCTTCTCCTCTTACTGTACTAATCTAACTATGTACATTTTATGTATAATTGCTAATATGTAATGAACTGCTTATTGTAAACGTGCTTCTCTTTGAAAGTATCTTGCATTCTGTGTGTTGTTATGATTTCTAATTTTTATATTTCTAAACAGTAATGATTATTTGTAATGTGCTTAGTATTTAGTGGAGCTTTTCTCCTCGGGCCTCTGCTGAAAATGGACATGTATCCAGCCAGACTAGCCCGGTCAACAAATGTAAAATAAATAAAATAAATAAAAACTGAACAATTCCTACTTTCCCTTAAACTTCATTCCTCATAAGTATTATTCTACATGTATTGTTCTCTTAAATTCTATTTATTTTTATGAAATTTGCTCCTTACCTTTTCTAATGATTTCATCTCCAGTTCCTTTATCTCATTTACGATATTCAAAACTTCAGTTAAAAACTAATTTAACATTTTCCACTTTCTAGTTACTACTATGGGTAGGCAGTTCAAATCCTACATTCCAGCTCAAAAGAATAATTTCCTTAGTCACTACTATTTGTTCTCTCAACATTTCTGCCAAAGTATCCTGTAGGGAATTTTTAAAAGCCACCACTCAATGCATTCCAAAAAGACCTTCTGAATGTCCTTAGTCTTCCCTATCACTTGTCCACCATTTGCAGTCTCCCTGAGGAAAGCTAAAGTCTACGTAGCGTATGAAAATACTGATGCAAACAGCTGTTAGTCATCTCCGTAAGGACTTACATCCAAAGTCCTAGTCTCTCATTATCTCTCAACACCTTCTCCCAATCATCATCCTTTCCACTTTCATTTATAACCTTCTGTTTGCACAGTCTCTATGATCCTTAACAGCGTAGCTTTAAAGAACCTTTTAAAATCAGGTAACCCTGAATTGTCTTACTTTATGGGAGAATCAACTTATCCTACTGAATATACAGCAGCACTTCATTATGCAGTAGAAAGAATGGACAGCAACACCTATTTTTTACTCACCCACAGAAGCGGAGCAGCTCTTGAAGGGCCTGTCTCAGAATTGACCTCTCACATATTCTAAACCATGCAGGAAGACTCTTGAATTCCTACCTCTCAAAAACAGAGGGAAAGATCACATCAATCTCTTCAGGGAAGAAGGAAGGGACACAACCGCCCATCATCATTACTGAACTGGGGGTATATCAGATGGGAGTGGACAAAGATTATCCTTACTCAGGACTGGAGGTGAGAACAGATATGAGACCCTTGCCCACCTTTCAGCAGATGCCATTGGGGATGAGGAGAAAGAGATTCCATTTTCCACCCCAGACATACCCATGGAGGAAGCGGATAATTTGTAACACTCTGGGTATGCATTGCAGCCCTCTTCACCCATTGCCTGGGATTCATCACTGGCTCTTGTCACCTGATTTGGATTTCTTGGTACCAGGCTATGAAGGATCTTCTGACTCCCAACAGTTCTATATTAGTTTAGCGGAGTTTGGATACCCCACTGTTTTATTTGGTTTGGGGATCAATTCAAAATTATTCAAGAAGGCTACTGCATCTCTAGGGAGAGGGTGGAGTTCTCTCTGTTGTTAAAGTGGTTTCTTATTGTTTGTGTGGTGAACTCAGCAGAGCAAATTCAATTAGGTATCAAGTTTATTTTTCTTACTTTTCTCAATGTATGTAAGCATGTTTTAGCAGGGGAAGCTCAAACAGTGTTGACAGTGTACTTGAATGAATTTAGTTTAGATATCAGCTTGGGCAGCATGACTGATCTATGTTACCAAGTTAATGGAACTCCCACAAGACCTTTATCTTCACTTTCACTTTCATACAGGGGTGTTTATAAGCCATATATAGGACATGGGGAATGTCAGCATGAAGTCTGGCCTATGTTGCTTTCCTGGTTGGCTGGCACTGACATTTGATCTAAGGTTATTCTACAATGGATGTGTGATACTGGCTGGAAGTGTATTTATGGGATTCTATCCATCCATTGACACCTGGTCCTTCTGTTTAGGTTGCTGCTAACGTGTGGGAGTGTTTGTCTGCTTTTTTTTCATTGTAATAATTAATTGACTGTTAATTTCAAAATATAGTAAAAAGTAGGATATACCAGCAGTATTTTGCTGTCTTAACTTAGTTTGTATTTCCAGTTTGATATGGCTAGGTAGGTGCATCTAACTGTATTCCACAGGCAGTTTTTCCAGCTTTAGTACCAAGAGGGTTTGTGTTATGCTTTTTGGCTACTAGATAATCGGTCTGCAACACATGCTAATAGTGCATGAATGAATAGCCACTTTTCTATAACCTTACACAAAATATTTTCTGTGATAAGCAGCTGGCTGGGATCAGAAGTATTTCTTGGAATGTAAAGGAGATTTCTATTGCCATTACGGCTAATGCTTTGTTGTTTTTTCTTCAGAAGAAAATGCTCAGTACTCTTAGAAGAAATTAAGCTTAAGTATAAAATGGAACTGAAGTCTTTAAGCAAATGGAGAGGGCTGTGTCACTTTTCTAATGCAATCTCGGGGAAAAACGGGGGAGGCTATACTGGTTCATGCTTCATTCAACTGGAGAATTAAAATCACCCTAAAGGAGCATCCATGTAGATGGTTTATTGTTGTTTTCCTGATGTCACACACTGATTTAACTGTGGCCAAGTACTATGGCCCCAATAATGAGGATGTTGTCCTGCTTATCAGCTTCCACAAAGCCATACATGTGGTCTATCAGCATCATTCCCCACTGCTACTGGGGGGACTTTGATGTAGTTTTTGGAGCCAGTTCTAGAAAGAGCCCTGGCATGTACCATAAGACTAATCAAAAGAAAGGCCATGGTATGCATGGAAATGGATTTTACAGGTTCAGTGCAAACTTCACCCCCCTCTCCCCCCCTAAAGGAGAGATAACTATCCCAGCCGAGTGTAGCCTCCCGGACATCTCAAATGCGCAGGTGAAAGCTGCTCTCTCTAAAGCTAAAAACACAGCATCAATGGGACCGGATGGTGTCCCCGGCTGTGTGCTACACGAGCTAAATGAGGAATTAAACCCGCACATAAGGCAGCTGTTTAATCTCAGCCTTACCACAGGATACGTGCCCAAGGAGTGGCGTACGGCAACTGTGGTCCCACTCCACAAAGGTGGCGCCTCTACGGACCCTGGTAATTACCGCCCCATAAGCTTAACAAGTCTAGTCTGCAAAGCTATGGAGAGGATCATAATGGAGCTCATAAACAAAGATATAGGGACTTGCAGACATTGGACCCGACCCAGTTTGGCTTTGTCAAGGGAAGATCATGCCTTTTGAACTTGGTCAACTTCTTAGTCACCAAGGCCATTGATGAGGGAAAGGCAGTCCATACAGCCTACCTTGACCTTGCAAAGGCTTTCGACACAATACCCCACTCGGGTATTGTAGAAAAACTTACCAGCTTAAATGTAAACCCATATGTCACAAGATGGGTTGCAAACTGGCTTAAGGACAGAACCCACAGGGTTAGAGTTGCTGGCGCTGTGTCAGACTCCAAGCCGGTCACAAGTGGTGTCCCACAGGGCTCGGTCCTTGGCCCCTATTGTTTGGCATCTACTTCTCAGAAGTACAGGCCAACATGGGAGGACTTTGGCTGACAAAGTTTGCAGATGACTGCAAACTGGGCCATAGTGGAAAGTGCATCGGACACTGATATCCTTCAGAAGGGACTCACGGAAACAGATAGCTGGTGCCAGAGCCATGGCCTGAAGTTAAACGCCAAAAATGTATAGTCATACCCTTCGGGAAAAACAAGGTAACCCCAAGCTACCATATAGGTGGCAATCCACTAAGCACAGAAGAGGTTATCAGGGACCTGGGGACCCAGGTTGACAGTGGCCTTTCTTTTGACACTCACATTGCTAAAGTGGTTAGAAAGACCTTCTACATTGCCCACCTGATCATGAAGGGATTCACATCCAGATCTAGTGAGGTCATTGTTCCCTGTACTCTTCACTTATCAGACCAATGATCGAGTACAATGCCCCATTCGGGATGTATCTCACCCGACATCTGCAGCAATTGGAGAGGCCCCAAAGTTCCTCACCAAAAGGATAAAGGGACTCCAAAATCTGTCATATGCTGCCAGATTGAAGAAACTCCAGCTCTATTCAGTCGCATACCGTCTGCTCAGAGGTGACATGTGCCTGACATACAAGGCCATGTCCAACCCGGAATTAATGGACATGCTCCACCTCAAAAATCCAAATCCACCAAAACCACTAGAGCAAGCGACTTAAACCTTAGCACGGATATAAATAGGGCGTGCTGGAGGGATAGATTTATCACTCAGAGACTCCCTATGCTGTGGAATAAAATCCCGGTCCATGTGAGGCAGAGCACCTCGCTGACTCTGTTCAAGAGAAATCTAGACCTGTGGATGGGAGATCGTAGGTTTACCCCGGGAATCATCTCTGGGTCACTGCTGGACAGAGGCACAACAAACTAATGGGCACAGTATTTTTTCATATAAGGGGTGGCGTAAGCCACAATAATTTGGGCTAGGCTTATAAATGCCTTAGGGCAGATAGCCTAGTATAAACCTATGAACCTATGAACCTATGAACCTATGAACCTAGAGGAAGTTTGGCAGATATTGCTCCTAAGGTAACTTGAGTACACCTTTTATGCCTGGAGTATTTCCAGTCACCTTGACATCTAGATGGTTGATAGAAGTCATCTGGGAAGCTCAAACTGACCTGGAGCCATTCTTGGACCATTCAGTAGAGAGGCTTCCAGTTAATTTCAGGGAGAGGAGGCAGGGTTCCAAGCACCTATGGAGACTAGATCCACTCCTGTTAAATGCAAGGATCACTAATCCTTTTTTTAATGTAGAAGGAAGGATTATTGGAAAGGGGGTGGTAGGATTGTTTACAAGAAGAGTTGATAGCTTTTAAATGCAAGTGCAAGGGATGAGTATGGTTATTACACTCTCACCTAGAGCATGTCACAGGTGCTCAGCTACATAGTATAAGTAACAAGATTAGAGAATTGGAGGCTAGGTATAAATTAATGGATGTCAAGACAAGGAAAATGGGTGGGCACTCAAAGGTGCAGAACACGACTTTAGGTAATTGCAGTACTCTATGATTGTAGCAAGGTGGGAAAGAATGAGGTTATTTTATTGGGCTAAGGGAATAATATCCCCCAAACCCTTAACTAGTAAGTATAAGGAGAGATGTAAGGAAACAACTATTATGGGTTTGAAGATAAAATGGTCAAACTCACACTGGACCTGAGAGAGATGGTAGAACTTTTAGTGGATGAGTACAGTAGCAAGGTAAGCCAGGATACTGAGGGAGCAAATATGATTTTGGATGAGGAGCATGGCTGGCCTCCCCCTCACTGTGAATCCAGTATAAGTACTGCATGTTCTGGAGGTAATAGACATGCTTACAGGGAGGAAGGGTTGGAGCCCCCAAGGCCAGATGATCTAAATATTGACTTTTTTCATACTAGATGTATGTATGTACAGTAGGAACCTGTTAATATTTTCTGAGATCCAATCACCACCATGGTACAATCCCAAAAATCTCCACATTTTGGGAGGTTGGTATAATGGTTAAGGTGTTTATCACACAGACACAATGTACAGGATTTGAGTCTCATCTTTGAAAGGAAAATTAACTGGGCCTAAAATGGCCCACAGTGACATCTAGCCTAGTACTTACCTATGAATCCTATGCTTGCAGTCACGTCACCCTCTACGTGGGTTATGCTATCACACAATAACCAACCAAGATAGTAGGAACAAAGCTTAGTTCATAAACTGTAACCAAGTGCAAAAATATGAACTGAGCAATGCAAAATATAACAAAAAAGCTGTTTAATATAACAGAGCTTTCAGGTAAAAACCTTTCATCAGTATTCATGCTATCACACACCAGGCAAGGATGGCCGCCCACCCCATTCAGTCTTCATTTCCTTTGCTACACTTGTACAGTTAAGATCTTAGTCTTAATGTATGTCATTAATTTTTTTCAATAACATCTTGAAAGTGTTACAGAGGTGCCCAGATTGCTCTATATGATTCAAAGTGACACTGCTCGTAGTACCTGGGAAGGTACACATTATGACAACTTACCCTAACTGTTAAAGCTTCAAATAAATTATGCATCAAGTATGAAATAAAGCTAAATACATTACCTTACTCCAGACAACACTCTTTGGAAGTGGCCCATATGAGGAATCAAGCTCTTGATACTCTCTGGCTGACAGTGAGGGCAGCAAGTGAGGCCATCTTACTGGCTGACTTTCTGGGTAAGTCCTGAGGTCCTGATGCCACCATTTTGATCTTAAACCTCCTGCATCAGGTCACCTTGAGTAGTTACCAAATACAGAGTTCTTACCTCCCTGTCCTAAGAAAAAGGCTTACTGGCCACAGTTTAGGAGACTGTCTGTGGTACACTGGCAGTACTTCAATGTCAAAGATGTCCATGATGTCGAACTTGTTTGCTATGTCTGATATCTGTTGTGATCTCTCCTCTCTAGTGTAGGAATGCATCCTTTGGTAGCATAATTTGTTGGCAGCACAAGGTCCTGTGAAGTCATCTTATGATCTAGCCCAATCCTTGGCATGAATCTGGTCACTCAAAATCCGGTGACTGTCTACAATTCATCAGCTCTCATTTCTGGTGACCATACTCATCTCTCTGCAAGAGCAAGGAGAAGGGGAAAATCTCAATTTCCTTCATTCTGTACATAGGAGGAGAATTCTGAGGATCTTGAGGCCACTGGTTTTGAGACTAACAAACGCAAAGATATTTCTCCTCCATACTGCTCAACTCTAGATGATTCTCCTTTGGACAGATGTTCATACTCATGAGGCCATATATGGGGGTTCATGTCAAGGTGCCAAATCACTATTTGATGAAACAGAGTACACCAAAATGAGGACTAGCATTTCCTTTGATTGCACAAGTACAGCACTCATAATGCCTAATTTTTACAGAGGGTAAATTCTCCCAGTTAAAATTACATTACTACAATGAAACTGTTTAACCTTGAATGACAGGGATACCCTTGGGTAAGAGAATCATTCTTTAATTTCTAAGGTTTCCCAAAGTTAAACAGGTCAAACTTAAGTAGATGTTGTGGTTACCTACCCCAACATAAGGTGTTTAATGGATAGCTGCTTTAAAAATATTGATACAGTTATTTCACTTCATGTATTTTAACAATTCAGTTACAAGTTGATTTAAAAAAATGCATGTTGATGTACTGTGTTTCAGTGAATAGTGATTCAGTGACTTGAGCTGTACTTCCACATTTGAATGGCATGTAGCTATTGTGTTTTCTTCCCTAAAAAAAGTAAATAAAAAAAAACAATATTAGAGGAAGAACGCTGGGAAATACTGGTTCATTCCTCCATGGGAAATGTCCTGCAATATGACATTTATGTTGCCTGAAAACACATATTTCGCTATTTCTGCCTTTAAGAAGGTTGATGTCTTTTACAGACCCTAGCAGAATGGAGTGACATCCTTATCAAACATCTCAGGTAAGCTCACAAGGTGATCTCCTTGGTCCAATATAATCCCTGTAGACAATGGACCTTTTCTATGTTGCTGCCAAATAAGGTGTCAAAAGATTTTGACAGGGGATGCAAGCACATTTTTCCATCGCCTCTTTGGGTCTCAGTTATATATGTTATTTGCATTACTTGTAGCAGTATCTCTTTTCTCTCCTGGATCAGTCTCTTGAAAAATATGCACAGCTCCTTGAATCTTGGTCAAGGAACCTCAGGAAAAGACCCTGTGAATGGCTTCCTCACTGGAATTTCACACTGCCTGTAGTAGTTTTGACTGTGATGATGTTGGTACTGAGGTTAAGGTAGCTGATTCAGGGGTATGTCTGCCCATGGTTGAGTGGCTTTAGGGATACGCTGATGCATGGCACTCTAGCTACACCCTTTCATTTTCTCATTGGAAATATTTCCCAAAACCTGGTGGAAGACTTGTAAGAAAGGAAGCTGGTATTTGCCATCTTGAAGAGTCTGCATAGCATGCCACAGCATTCTCCTCTTCTCCTTTGCCAACTTGGTTTCACAAAAAGAAGTTCTCAAGTAGGATGAGGAGGGGATGAAGTTCCAAGAAGTCTTGCTTTCTGTGGTTTTCCATACAAAGTGCAGGAAGCCAACTCCACATGTACCATAACAGCAGTCTTGACTGCCCTCATGTTTGCCTATGGTAGGCTAGTTCTCTGAGTTTGCATCAGCATGAAATATCATAATAAAGGACTGAGGATTTCCAGGCATGGATTTGGACTGTTACATCTCACAGCTATTATTTCCTTTCATAGAAAAAGATTATTAATGGACCAGGTAGCCACTGCAGAGCTGTTGGAGCAGGCTAACAGTGGATTCTATAAAAGGGGGGGGTGGAGACTTTTAATTTTTAGGGAAGTGGCAGAGATGTCTGATTCCAATTTCTCCTCATTCTAAGGACAGCAAGATGTTTCTGTCTCATCCTGGACCCCAGCATCTTCAGGAAGGATATCCAGTAGGTCTACATTCAGCACTGTTTACACCAATAACAGAATGCAATACCTCCCTTTGAGACATACCTCACTCAACATATCAAACACCTTGAGAAGCTCCAGAGGTTTCTAAAATTTCAGGCTTAAAGACCCTGAGCTATCAGGATTAGTTAGAAGCTATATCCCTTTACTCAGTATCTTATATACTCATGAGGAGTAATTTGTGCCCGTCAATCTTACCATTAAACACATCCAGTTGTCACTGATCCACAAGTGTAACAGCTGATCAAATACCAAAAACAGGGACTTACACCCTCACCTACAGAAAAACAGAACATGGAGGACAGATGGATTTGTTCCATCTTTGGAATGAACTGCAACTACATGTTAAGCAATATGATTCATTTTCATCCCTCATACAGAATCTTGGTGGTGAGATGAATATCATTTAAGTTACCCAGTTAATAACTGGCCTAGTCATGAGAAATGAGGTACACCATGAAGGGGACTATTGGCAAGGCACTGATAGTCTGAAGACTAAATTTGTCTTGAAACTTCTATGATTCCTGTGAAAGTTCTGGATGATGACTCCTCAGTGTTCATCATGCCCTTGCTACTGCAAGGCACTTGGATGGTCTTGAATTTCTTTTTGTTATACCAATGTCAGATGACCTTATAGGAGGCTCCCTCAGTTTGCTTTGGGTGGCCTTCACTTTCAATACAAAGTGTCATCATTTGACTTATATTCTATGTTATAATGAATGCTAAGGTGCTTGTGATGGGGTAGAACCCTGGCAGAAGGGGCTTTTTTGTTTTCCCCAGTGTGAATGACCAGCTACTGGCGGCCTCAGTAAGGTATTCCTAGTAACAGCAATTTTTCGAGTCCTTCTGTAGTTCCAGAGCAAAGATTGACATAAACTAGAAGTCATGCTTTTCCTTCCACATTGGAAATTTTAATTCAATGGCAGTTTGGTTTTGTTCATTAAAGTTGTTAATGGCTTTAGGCAGGGACCTGGAAATATTTGGCATCAATGATAAAACTGAGCTGGGTGGATGCTAAAACAGTTTTGTACCAGATGAGCCATCAAAACATTCATCATATCAGTATAGTGCTACATTCTGGTCACTGTAAAACTATAGTGCTACATTCTGGTCACTGTAACACTATACTGTTACAGTGTTACATTGTGGTCACTGTAACAGTATAGTGCTACATTCTGGTCACTGTAACTCTATACTGTTACAGTGTTACATTCTGGTCACTGTAACAGTATAGTGCTCCTTTCTGGTCACTGAAACAATATAGTGCTTCATTCTGATGATCTACTAATCTTCAGCTTCCTCGTTTATAAAATCTTCTCCACAATGACTTTAGTAAGGCATCTTCCTTGTTCTTCTAACATAAACTAACTGCCTGTTCCAACATAATCAAATATATGGTATTTGTAACATTTTCAACTAACTAACAAAGGCATTGTCTTTATCTCTGATCATAGTGGTACTCCTCATAGGGGAGCATGTCAGTCCATCAAAGGTGGTTTCAACGAGCGCAAAAAAACGAAACCAACTCCCCAAAACTCCCTTTGACAAAAATGGAGATTGCCTTTTTCTTCACTGCTGTGTGACCTTGGAGTTAATTCTGGGGTGTCTGGGAGTGTACCCCCACATGGGGGCTGCAGGGGGGCTTGCCATATACAAAAAAAAAATGTTTCAATGATTACTGAAGGTGGTTTTGGCAAACTGGTTTCAGTTTATTTGAGATAATTGAAATCCATTTCAATAGATCAACATGAATCTTTCCCACAATACAGGTATACCGACACACATACTTTGGGATGATACATGACCAGTCTCTAATCATATTTGTTTATACTAATGCCACTTTTCACAAAGTTCTGCACCAACTAAAATTGTCATTTAGACTGTTAATCCCTCTCTCACTTGTCCAAAAAACTTATACACAGAGGTCTAAGTGTTAATGTTTTATTTAGATATCATAAGCTTACTGTAATATTTAAATTTTCTCATACGTATTTTATAGAGTAATGATCACGCCTTCAGTTCTGATATGGCCAACAGGTACAGTTTACCTAATATTTATTTGCTGATAGATCAACAATTTTGGCTGAACTTTTAACAATCATTGAATGCGTCTTGAATTGTATTTGTATGACTGAAATTTTTTTCAGTAAGTTCTTTTCAGAAACTATGCTTAGCCTAAAGCTTAAACATGCCCTTCCCTTCATGGCTCTAGGGAACTTAAGTACCTTTAGTATCCTACAAAAAGAAGAATTCACAATCAGTTGATTTATTACCCCTGCAGACCCCAGACCTCAAGACGGCACTCTTCTCTTTCCTTCAGAAATGTTACATGCTATTGCTGTAATAGCCGCATTGCCTTTGTCCGTAACTTTATATATTGCTTTCCAGGGCTAATGCCTGTTCTTGTCACTGTACTTAATAGTATTTCCTCCTCCAATAAACACTAGGGAGTAGTAACACAGGTGCTGTTACCTTAATAAGCCTTCTTGTACCTTCACTATGAAAGAAACAGCTTTCCACACAATGTCTCCCTATATATGGAAACTCCCATCCCACTGAAGTCAAAAATTGTTCTACACTTACTACATAGTTCTCTTCAACACTCCTTCATCTGTCTGATTCGCTATAATGCAAATGTTGCAGAACACCTCCACAGTGCATTTACTCCCTCTCTCACAGGTACCTTAATCTCCCCTTCCTCACTTTTCCTCATTATCTAACTTCTTACTCAAAGAGTTTAAGCTTCCCTTTTGTGCAGTGAAATGAAGCCCTTTTCAATGGAGCTTCACATGAAGGGTAGTGTTCTTACCATTCAAGTTATAAAAAAATATGTATAATTGAACAAACACAACAACATGTTTTAATATCCCCTGTGCAGAAAGACTATTGGGTTGAAAGCTGGTCATACGTGATGTCATCTTTCTTGCTACCGTTCATAACCACACAGAGGAGAGTGTGCTGTGGACTCTGTCAGCAGTAACTTCAGCCTTCTTCCTGAACTGACCATTAAAAGACCCGAGTAGTCAAGATCTTGCCTGCCAGGATAGGGCATCCAAAGATTTTGACTTGCTCACCAGAAAGGAGAATACAGTGCTCTCCCAATGGATCCCAGCATTATCCCGGACTAACATGTGGCAGAAACTATACCATCAAAGTCAGCAAACCAAGGGTGAAGTCAGTGAACAGCACAACTCCACAGGGACCATGGAAGACATTGCTGAATGTACATTGTACAAAGAAGAAAACAGCAGGCCCACAGTCACTTGTTTTTTCTTCTTGACAGTCTTTCATGTCATGTTTTGTTCTGCATGAATTGGACTCTCATTCAATAGAGTGCAGTTTTTTATTTTTTAGTAGTAATATGGTACACACTAGTACCAAGTTTATATTCACCACCTGTGTAACCATGCAGTAGTTGGCCACTGTGATGGTCACCAGCTGGTATAGTTGCTGATGTGGACACATCACCACAGCTTTTTGTGATAGGCAGATGACTACTCCCCATGTCTCTATCCTAGTTCTGCTTGGTTCAGGAAAGCAGGGGTGAGTTGTTGGTAGATGTATTCTCCTTCCAGTGGCAAGTAAAATTCCTGTATGCCTTTCCACCTTTCCTTTTGAGTATATGTAGACTGGCAAAGTTTATAGAAATAAACGCATAACTCATAGGAACAATACTAAGAAAGTGATTGTGGACTGATGAGGTACGTAGCCATTTACACCTTTAAGTAAATGTACTTAAAAGTAAAAGTCTGACAGGTATATGAACTGGGAAAATTAGAGATTTGGGCAAAGTTAATGGAACTACTTTATTATTTTTAATATTCTCTCCCTCTGTAATCAGTGTGACAAAAAGTGGTCTATGTTGTTGCAGAGGGACATTAAAATATGCTGTTTAGCTGAAGATATGCTATTTCTGCCGTGACCTCAGACATTTGTTTCAAAGCTGAGATAAAAGATGTGAAAAAAATGTGGGAGAGAGTCATAGCAAGCTTAACTGTAAAGTTACGCATAAGAAACATGAGAGTTCAAGTTATCTTTCATTCGACGGCATTTAAAGAGGAGAATGAAAAGGAAAGCAAATACAGTCAATGAAGACAGAAACTAAATGTGGAGAAACAATGCTGTTCTTAAATATACAAAATGAAAATCAAAGTGCTGTGGGGAAGGTGCAACCTGCGTTATTAAAACCTACATATGAAATGTTATCAGAAAGAAATGCTGAAAACATAAGAGTGGGACAAACTAGCAATACTGCACAGCAAACACATTTTGTTTGCAAAGGGTATGTTTAAGAAAGAAATGAAGGACTAAAAAGCACACTTCTCAAATGTACCTCAGTATGAGGAATGTTCCATATTTTTGGTCTTAAAATTATATGTTCCATGCTAAACTACATTGAAAGGGTCTGCCATATATTCATTGTTAAGATTTTGTTAGCAAATAGTCATGGTGAATGATACTGAATCCTGATAATTCATCAAAATGACATTTTGTAAGTGTGAAGAAAAAGTAACAGTGACATGACTTTCATAGCTGAAAATGTTAATAATTTTTAGCAGGAATTCCACATTTTGCCTGTATCATGCACATTGTGAGAAAAAGTGCTTCACATTTTGGAGATGGCAAGTTGAAAGTGATGGTGAAAAGAAAAAGAAGAAATGGGAGTGGATAATATTGTGCAGTGTTCACTTCACAATTCATTTTAAGCCCTACCTCCAGCGCCTGAGAAGGAAGTAGTTTGAAGTGCTTAGGTCACTGACAGTGCAGAAGTCTATTCAACTGCATGCCAAAAAAGTTCCCATTTACAGAGGTGGAGAAGGGTGGGGGACAGACAGTTTCTCCTCCGAGAAAGTTGCTCTTCTAGATCTAGTGCTTCCATGGAACATTTTGGCAGAATTATAAAGGTAAATGCAGTTGCCAGGAAAACCTCCATTTTGCAGATTTATCCAGCAAGTGAAAGAGTTTCTCCACCTGTGCACAGAGATATTTTTTTACCTTCTTAGTCAGTTCGTTTGCAGTAGATCAGGACCTAATTTGAGCATCTGTTTGATTTGGATCATAGTTATTTTACTATCAAGGCATAATGGTGGTATTTTGGTGCATTCTGACCTTGTGGGAAGCAGAACTGTAGCCCAGAATCCACATCTTAAGCGGATTCATGAAGCTGCCTCCATCTTTACGTGCCTTTGTAGATTACTTTTCCTGCTTGGGACCTGAACTTCATTACTGATATGCTTACCCACTTCCTGTTTGGCACAGGCTGTTCAGTAGCTCTGAAGTTTGTCTCCTGAAAGATTCTGGTCTTAGTGGCCATTACTTTTGCCAGGAGACTCCTTGATCAGCAGGTCTGTATTTTTAGGGAACCTTTTTTAGTCTTTCATAAATAATAGATGCTCTTTAGTTATGCAAAGCTGCAGCCTGTTAAATATTAGGAATCTTACCTTTTTTTTCATAAGGATCAGTAATCCCTTATGACTAATATATGTTTTTTTCCCCAAAACTGGCCTGAAATCTGTTCATATTCATCTCCCAATTTTCTTTCTTCCTGAGGATATTTTAAAATGCAATATCAATTTAGTATTTTTCTGGAAACGACTTCATAAGTTCAGGAAAAATATAAACATTATTTATTTCCTTTTCTGTAGTTGTGGAGGCTCTGGCTATGGCTAAGCAAAGCCCTTACTAAGTGGATTGCCGACTAAACCGTCTTTTACTATGAGGCGAAAATCAAAAATGCTTTCAAAGGCCACTCCTTCTGGAATGTGATTTCTTCTAGTGCCTGTTTCAAGAAAGTGCCAACTGGAGGACTTATATCATGGTAACCTGGTCACTGGTTCATATCTTTGCCAGGCATTATCGCTTGGATTATGTTTCCAGGATCCAAGCTTATTTAGTACCTTAGTGTTTTAGGACTCGGCCTCCTGAACCCTTGCCTTTAAGACATCTGTCTCTGGCCTCCCATTGGGTTCCTTCCAAAAATTATGCATTACAGACAACATTTGAAGCCAGCTATAACTGATATACAGTCACCATATGGACTGATCTGTGTGTAAATGGGCACAAGCCCTCCTGACCTGGTATATGATTATCAGAAGATTCACCATCTGGAAGAGAATGAGAGATTGGAATAACCAGAAGAGTGTCCAGCTATGGATGCAAAAGAACAAATCCTGGCAATTGCTAAATACAGAGGACCTTTATGCAGATCACCTGACAGGGTGAGTACACATCTGCTATTATTTGCCATGTGTTTTACCCATGTGACTTCCAGCAGGGCCCCTGTTTATCTCACCCCAAACATAGTCACTTTTTTTATATCTTTCATATGTATTTGCAAGTGTATCTTAGAACAGGAAATTACCATGAGCTATGTAGAATGGTCATTTCTTTTATATTTGCTGCACCAACAAAGTTTCTATTAATGATGCTGTACAAAGTAAAATACAAAGTATTTCCAAGAACAGTCAGACCTTTACATTCCTATCAGTTTGGTGCTGCAATCCAGTGCTCACTTTGAAAATAGCATATCATATATACATTAATACTGTCTATTCATTTGTCTGTCAGTTTGCCTATCGTTCGTGTTATCTTGACACCACCTTATGCCCATCACTGAAAACTAGTGAGGATAAAAAGTGGAACGTGTATATGCCAGTAGATTATGCACCTTCCTGATGCCAAATCACCATGTACACTCCACATAATCTTGTACACATTAATAACTGCACCTTTTTGCTGAATAGCTCTGTACAATCTTGTATGCTGTTTAAAGTATGTGTCCAGTCTTTTTCAGTTCCTTATTCTTTGAGATTGAACTTGGTCATTTGTGATCAGTGTTCTACCCTGGTTAATATTTTTTAAATAAATAAATAAATAGATTCCATGCGTCACCTTTTACTAGGGGTCCATTTCATGGTCACAATAAGGAACACTGTAGTGATATTAAGGTAGGCAAATGGCTCTCTTTATGCAGTCTAATTTTACTTTCCAAATAGCCCATATATGTCAAGATATTATCCTACCAGAATGTATTCTACCCCATTATGCATTCTTGCTGAAATAATGTTAAAGAATAACAGTGAAATTAAAGTACCAAGGCATAAAACAACAGTGGTTATAATCCTGCACTCATATCTTGAACTGCCTGGCTGGTACATCTAACTATTGCAATGGTAGCTGCTGCCTGCATTTTCATTTAGCCTAATCCAAACATTAAATGACTGTGATGTCCATAAAAGCAATAAAAATCGTGTTACTTCACCAATCACATAGTAGTCAAGCATGTGCACGGCATTAGATGACTACCACTATCATACCCAAAATCATTAATTCATTCATTCAATTATTCATTCATTCATTCATTCATTCATTCATTCATTTATTCATTCATTCATTCATTCTTTTGTTAAGCTAGGGGGTCGACTGATAAAACTTAATCATTTCTAGCCTTTATCCTATGATAATAAACAGCAAATGGCAGTCACAGTTAATATATATGTTAGAAATGCAGAAAACGGGTTTAGAAATCTTTACATATACATAACAATGGGGTTAATTAAGATAAAATATAGAAAATGATGATCAAGTCTACAATCACAATCAGGATGTTATGTGTTTGAGACACAGATGGTAAGAAATTCACATCGAGAACAATCATAATTCTTTATAGTGCATGGGACTTTATCTGCAGTAAGGAGGCTGCCATTAATGTTACTATAGATAATGCCTGTAGCTGACAAAACGTTTGAAATAGTGCTAAAACCATTTCTGAAACCATGTTGCCTATCAGAGGACAGAAGGCCATAGCTATTGTTGTGTTTTAGCAGCTGCTTGCACAAACTAATTCAAGTATCTTAGTAATGTGACAAAGGACAGTGATTGGTTGAAAGTCTTTATGTGCTGTGGGTTGGGGTACATAATACAGAAGAATAAGGAGAACATGCTTCCAGGCAGGTGGTACAGTACATGTAGAAAGAGACAAGTTATACATATATATTATGGGTTTGGCTGTTTTGTCTGATGCTTTCTTAAGGAAGGTGGGATGCAGAGAAGTGAATGCAGAGGAGGATGGTTTCAAGTTCTGTAAAACATATTTAGTTTTGTTTTCAGAAATTGCATTGAAGTAAAATTTTGATGCATACTCGGTAAAAGGGTACAACTGAGTCTGAGTGTAACTTTGAGGAGATTGGTAGTTGATTATACTGGTAAGGAATGTGCTGTTGGTGATGGTTACAAATGAAGAACTGGTAATGTTTCTGTACTCCTTCACTGGGTTATTGTTAGAGTTAAAAGAGAGATTAATAGTAAGCTGGGAGGCAGTAGAAAACTAATTCTTTAGAAACCCGATTTCATTTCAGATGTTTTAGGATGGTTGGCAGCAGATATTTGCTTTGTGCATAAGTAAAGGGATTTGGCCTAGTTGGTAGCTATTCTAGTTTGTTTTCATAAAGAGAGGTAATTATGTAATAGTAGATGTGAAGTGTTTTGCTTCCAAGATGACTAGGCTTTATTCCTTTGTTTCATGAAAGCTTTGATGTTATTTGTTAGTCATGGGCACTTCTGGCCTGTTAGCCTTCTACTTACTCAGGGGAAAATAGATTCCTGGATTGCTCACAGGATGTCGATAAAAAATGCTTAGGCAATTATAGGGTCATTGAGTTGATAGACAGGAGATCAATTTATATAATTCAGATGTAAGTCTAACCTAGCAATTTTATATTGAGGGAATGGCCTGCTTGTCACTGCTCAGGGTATATATTTAATTGATTTGAAAGACCAATAGGAAATTACAGGACAGTGGTCACTTAGAGGGTTTGGTTGAGTTTTCGTGCCAGTGCATCAGTGGGACAGACTGGTAATAATAACATTCAGATTTGAGTTGTTCCAGATATCATGTTGGGCCTATTAGGTTGTTCTATAATTTGTTCAAAGTTAAATGGTTGTTGTATCATATTATTAAACTATTTAGCTTTGAAGTCATTGACAGTAAGAAAACATCTCCAAGAAAAAAATATATTCCTACTTGGGCCTTGAGGAAACATCTGAAAAATGGTGTCTTTAATAATTGCAGTTGAGGATGGGAGGGGAAAATGAAAGGAGACAATGTTAAGATTGTTAAGATTTCCTAAGGTTAAGTGGACTCACACCCATTTGGGGGCTTTGTCATCTACCTGATTAGCTTTTGAAGAGTTACTGGTGTGAAGGGTGCCATTTTGTTTGATTCTGCATGACCCTAACAGCAAGTCTTCCACCAGGTCTAAAGTCATAGCGCAACTTGGAATAAAGGTTGATGGGCAGGTTTCTGTGATGGCTGTTATAATGTGGTTTTCTGTTGACAGCCCTGCTTTTAGTAAGGCACATTTGTTATTTATATTAAAAGTATTAAGGCAAGCAAGCTATAGTTTGTTATGCCTATTTCTGATAGTGTTGCTAGTGCTTGGACAGCTTGATGAAATTTAGGAATTAATTGAGATTGTAGGATCTGATCACTGAAGTGGGCCTGGATTACTTTATATGTCATCAGAGCTAAGGACTTTAAGTTAAAAGTGAAAGAGATAGGACAAGATCTATTTCTTGAAAGTCCTGAGAAGTTTGGATTGTTGGAGCTTGTTTTAAGTATTTTAGTTTTAGCTAGATAAGTAAGTGACTTAGAATATGATTAGAGCAGGAAATATTTTCATACTGGAATGTTGCATGAACTATCCACCTCATTATTTGATGATATGCAGTTGTTAGATGGAAGAGTGTCACAAAGAAGGAGAATGTCAGTAAGGAGGGGGCAGAAAGTAAAAGAATTAAATGGTTAAATCCTTAAAGAACATATAGTATTCTGGATAAGCTGAGTCAGTCTATATTAGGAAAGTTAGCAGAAAGGAATAAAGAAGAGAGGAAGAAGGGACTAGGATGTGGATACAGTGTTATTGTGACACTATTTACTAATTGTTTAGAGGGAAGAGGAGTTTGTTTGCTTGTTTGATGTGATGGAGAAGACTGCAGATTAAAATATTTGGTGTAACTTCCACCAAGGTTCCTAAGAAAGAGCTGGACTTCCAGAGCAGCCTATCGACACCTAAGTTGCTAAGAGAGAAATTGATGGTTATGATAGACAATCAGATACACAGGCTGTAAATCTGTCTGTTACCCAGGCTGTTAAGAATGACAGTGAGGGCTAGGACAACTAATAACTCATCTAGGCTGCTACAAAAGAGAAGGACTGCTAGAACAATGATTCTGCCACCTAGATTTCTAAAAGAGAGAGAGGAGTGTGTGTGAGAGAGAGAGAGAGGTCCATGGTTTAAATAGCCTATATGCCACCTAGCCTGTTAAGAATGAGGAGGAGGGGTTGGGATAGCTAATCTCCCCCTTAGGTTGCTAGGAATGAGAAGAAGAGCTAGACGTGCTTATGTGCCACCTAGACTGCTCAGAGAGATGGATGGTTACAACAGTCTATCTGCCACCTAGGCTGCTAACAGACAAAAGGATGGTTAGGACAGGCTGTCATATATATAGGCTGCAAAGAGAGAGAAACTGATGATTAGAAAAGCCTATCTTCTGCCTACGGTGCTAAGAATAAGAGGGAGGTTTGTGACAACTAATCACCCTCCTAGGTTGCTATGAGTGAGAAGGAGTGCTAGAATATCCTATATGTTACCTGGGTTGCTAATAGTGAGATAATGATTTTACGAACAGTATATATATATATATATATATATATATATATATATATATATATATATATATATATATATATATATATATATATATATACTAACCTCCTGCCTAGGTTACTATAAAAGAGAAGGAGTACTAGAAAAGCTTATCTGCCACCTAGACTGCTCAGAGAGATGGATGGTTAGAATAAATTATCTACCACCTGTGTTGCTAAAATGAGAGGAAGGGCTGGGACAACATATCTGCCACCTAGGCTGCTTAGAGATGGAAGGAGAAGACAGGGCGAAACATCCTAGTTGCCACCTAGTGTGATGAGATAAGTGTACAGATGGAGCAGCAGACAGAGGGGAGTGAAGTGTTCCAAGAGGTATGAGGCTTTGAGCAGACAGTAAAGTTATAAAATTAACAGTAAGGGGACCAGGACCAGGAATGGGAGTTATACAATAGAAACTATATGCTCTGTGAGCAAAATGTTCTGGTCTACTCAGGTGAAGAGGACAGCCAACTGTGCAATGCAAGAGAGGAAAGGGTAGGGAAGAATTTTCTAGTGTGGTAGTGAAATGTAGGTTGAAAGGAAGTGATTAAATTATGGAGATTGAAGTGAGTTAAGAGTGAGTAGCAAGATTAGTTTAGATTGGAGAGGTTTGAAGTGACTGGCTGTTAGAGTTTATAATGAGTGTGGTGTATAAAGTATCTATTTGGGAATGTGGGGCATGTGGTGATGGGGGTAGGGTGAATAGGGAAATAAAGCTGCATGGAGCATAGCTGAGTGGAGCAAGGATACTCCCAACATAACTTTACCAAAAACAATTAGTGATCTCTGTCACTTACAGGTAGAATTGCGCTAAAAGGAAAGAGGGGCTAGGAACAGAGAATAGCAGAGGAACAAAAACAGCAACACATTGGCTATGGAGAAGGAAGGGGCTTAGCTTCCCTAAGCTTCATGCCCCATCAAGCCTGTGTCAAAGATATACGTCAACTGGTATATTCACTTTACAGAATGAAGTGGATAAAGAAACATTCAGGCATAGTGTAAACATTTAGATAACTCTGGGGGGGGGGTTAGAAAAAATATGCACAAAAACTTAGGGAGTTCCCTTCACACTTCCTGTACTTTTTAAACAAAGGCTACATTGGAATGGGGTCAAGCAATCCCTTTCTCCCTAAGATAAAAAAATAGGGGTTGCCTCACAGGTTGGACCTTCTGAGCCAAGGAGTAGTCAGTTCAAGCTATCTCCTGCCTTTTGGAAGAAAATACATTTAAGTGAAATCCAAAACTCATAAAGGAGTCCTTGGCTTATACAGCATAAGAGATCAATGAAGAGAACAAATAAAAATCAAAATAATAAATAAACTGGTGACAAGAAAAAAAATATAACTTATAGCTAACGTCTGTATCTAGTATAAGTCAATGGAAGGTTACAGACAGGAGACCTATAATACCAAAGGGAGTAAGCATTAATAGACTTGAAAGTAGTGTCAGTGGCACAAGAGGTAGTAGCAGACTCGCCTTTGGATTCAAAAGGCTGTGGGTTCTATTCCCTCACCAAAAAGATAGATTGTTGACTCTGCAATGCAGCATAAGGGAAGTGCTGTACTCCTGAGTGTGCCATTCTTCTTCTGAGGTGTTAAACTGAAGTCCTATCTGAGTGAGTTGGTGGTAACTGAGATTGATGTAATAGACCCCATGGCACCTATCAAAAAGTGTAGGGAAGTTCTCGAAGCCCTGAAAATTTTCCACAAAGCAGTATAAACACCACCTTGGATCTCCCATGAAAAGAAACCAGTACCCTCATGGGATTAACCCAATCAACACAGAATAAATAAGTAAATATATAAAACAACTGAGATAGACTTTGTGAAGATTAAACCTTAACAATGGCACCAGGCAACATTTACAATATCGGTTAGACCGTTCTGCCCTATATTCTCCAGGATTTAATACATTACTCATCTGTATGACTGAACATGTATTAAACAAAAACATCTTTTATTTTCAAGGGGAATGTTATTGGCAGCTTCAAGGTACGGCTATGGGGGCTTCCTTTGCTCCTATTTATGCCGATGTTTTCATGGCCTTTTTTGAAGAATGCATGATTTATGAACCATTACACAACATATATTTGGTGGAAATTGATATTTGGCGTAAATATTTAGATGATTGCTGGATGGTGTGGCGGGCGGATGCTACATATTTGCAGGAATTTGTCAAATATCGCAATGGTAATGTTTGGGGAATTGAATTTACGGTCACAAATGATTTACAATCCATCAATTTCTTGGATGTTACTGTCACTAGGAACATTGACCATACTTTGAACACCAGGACCTTCCACAAATATCCCCAATACAATACTTTACTGCATGCCTCTAGTATGCATCCACGCCACACCATCCGCAACATACCCAAGTCTCAATTCATGCGGATGAAACGCATTAATTCCACTAACATGAAATATTAGAAAGCCAGTCTGGATCTGTTCCAGAGATTTGTCAACAGAGGCTACAAACAACAAGACATTGTTAAGGCTTGGGATTGGTCTACCATTACAATATAAGACACAGCCTATAAAGTTTGTGTCAACCTATGGTAGAAACCATAATGCAATCAGGAGCATTATAAATAAACATTGGAATATCTTATTGGCCAATGACCAGCTGAGACAACTTTTGGGATCTCAGTGTCAGTTTAGCTATAGAAGAGGAAAAACATTAGGTTCATTGTTCAGTCATTTTTAACATAAGGAAAGTGGGGTGGGGGGCAATATATAAACAATTAACTATGTCTGGGGATGAACTGTTGGGAACTTTTCCCTGTGGTTACTGTGGGTCTTGTAAACAAATTCGTAAATTTAAACAATTCACTAATCAGAATACAAGTAAAGTGTATGATTGCAAAATATTTGGTAACTGCAGCAGTAGCTGGGTGATATACTTAGCCACTTGCCATTGCTCTGCCTTCTATGTGGGTCAAATGTCCAGACCACTTAGAACACGCATCAATGAAAATAGAAGTGACATCAAGAATAAAAAAGATCACAATGCCCTTTTCCGCCATACTTTGAAGCATCCACAGGCTCAATTTACATTCATGATTATCGACAGGATCATAGATGATCGAAACAATCCTCAAGGATGGCACAGAATCCTAAATCATAAAGAAAAGTATTGGATTACTACATTGGGAGCTCTCTTCCCACCAGGTTTGAATGATCATTTATAAACAGTTATACTATTTGCTATGACTTATTGCTGTTCTTACATGATTTGTTATAACAATTTAATCTTATACTTATGTATTTCAGGTTCCAGTGGATACCTTATTCGATGTTGTTATATCAGAACTACATGTTTATTAATATTAACCACAATTTTATTGTGAACATACGCGTTTATGAGGTTCATTTTCCATGGTTCATCATGTTTAGTTTCAAATTGATTAACCTACACTTGGGAAATTAATCAGGTGTATCAATTTTTATATGAATTTTGTCCCAATCATGTGCATATGGTCAGTTTAGTGAATTATTATATTACCATTCTTTCTTTTGGATATATATGTATTCATATTTATTATTTGTTTTCTTTATATTAATGATGCAAGTTGTCATTGTTTTTCATGAACTCATGGTGACACTACAATATTTCCAATGATATATGTTTATCACATTTTTCTACTCTTGAACTCAATTTTGGGTGTGGGAACCTACCACTTTTCACAGTGGCAGGTTTAGGATTTTCATTGGTTGGGCACTCTTATAAATATTCATGAAGTATTGTCTCTGGCTTTTTTACTGTGTATCACGCTGAAACCGGTTTGATTATTAAAAGTTATGTATTATCAGTAATTTTCTGAGTGTTTTATTATTTTTGCTCCGTTTCACGTATCTGCTGGCCAACAGTGTTTTCTATGGTTCATTCTGGCCGTGGAGTACCTACGTGCATAGCATAGTGTTTGGTTGCACTCCTAACATTATCCAAGCCAAGTTCTGGCAAAAATATTGCCAAAGACTCCATAGAGAACCATGAAGCTTTCTTTCGCTATGTCATAAATATCAATGTAAACTCATATATGTTCTGAGTCAGTGCAAAGTGTAAATGAATACATGTACATGACTGACATTGCCAACATCTTGTCAGACAGGTTCATACATATTTACCCTCCTCTCACTGACAAAAGGGCCCATTACCATACCTGGAGATTGTGAAAACAGAGAAATCACATATACAATGGTTAAACAGCTCTATCCAAACCTAAAAACACTATGTCTATGGATGACATGGATTCCCTGGCTGTGTCATATGTGAAGAACTCCAAAACAAACAGACCCTGCACTTGAACAGTCTGTTGAGACTCACCCTCTGTACAGGATATGAAACTGTTGAATGGGTTACAGCAACGTTTGGCACACTCCACAAGTGTTGGTGCACAACAGATCATGGGAACTATTGTCTTATAAGCCTAATAAGCCTGATCTGCAAGGCCATGGAGTCCATCATTATGGAACTCATAAAGAGAGCTATTGGGAGCCTACAAACACCCAACCCTACCCATTTTGGTTTGGTCAGGGGCAGATCATGGTTCCTAAACCTGCTAGACAGTTTTCAAGGCAGTCACCCAGGACATACATCAATGAAATGAGCTCCACACGGCCTACATAGACCTTGAAAAGCCCTTTTCCAACATCCCACACACATGTCGTATCCACAAAATCAACAACCTGTGCATAAACACGTATGTCATCTGATGGATTGCCAACTGGGGCACAGATAGATCCCACAAGGTAAGAATTGTGGTCTCCTTTTCAAGCTGGTAACAACTGTTGTCCCCCATGGCTCAGTCCTGGGACCCCTCCTATACTTTTCAGAAATACAGTCAAACACACAAGGGCTATGTTTAGCAAAGTTTGTGGATGACTGCAAAAAGGTTGTCATAATCGATGTTTGGGACAACAGAGACATCCTTAAAAAGGGTCTCAGTCAGACAGATGTGGTGTAAAAATTATGGCCTCGAGCTACAGTCATACAAATACCACATAGGTGCCAACACCCTAAATATGAAGGTAATAATAAGGGATCTATGGACACGTGGATAGTCATCTCTACTTCCAGAAACACATTCACAAAGTGGTTAGAAAATCATGCTATGTGTTCCCACAAATTGCCAAGGTTTTTGCATGTAAGTCAAAGGAGGTTCCCTCTACTCATCAGTCATCAGACCCATCAGAGAGTATCACGGCACACGTGCGATGAATCTGACTAGGCACCTTCAGCAGCTGGAAAGACCACTGAAGTACCTCAACAAGAGGATTACTGGCCTCAAACAGTTGCCCCATGCAACAAGATTGAATTTAACTCAGTCTGTACTCTGTTGCATACTGTCTATTCAGGCGATCTCTGCCCAACAGACAGGTCCATGTCCAATGCAGAACTGATGTACATGCGCTGTCTGAAGTAAACCCAAGCTGACTGTGCCACATGCTCTAGGGATATCATCATCACAACAATAAATAGAATATGTTGGAGGGATACATTACTAACTCACAGACTTCCCTTGCTTTGGAACAGGCTCCCAACCTACATCAAGCTGAGTTCCTAACTGACACTCTTCCAGAGGAGCCTTGATGAGTGTATGTGAAACTGAACTGTCACACCATGGATCACTTCATCAGCTCTACTACACAGAGGCCTAGGGAACTAATCCCATGTGTGGTGATAGCTGCACACTCTGGCCATACTAATATATGCCTTCAGGCAGATAGCCTATTACCTACCTATGTACCTATATATATATATATATATATATATATATACACATATGTAGGGGGAACACAGTATAATAAGCCAAGGATGGATGGGCAGAGATGTGTGTAAGAGGGTGACCATGACAGGGAGCCATCCAGGACTGTCCCACCCAGCACACATCCCAATGGCACAAAAGACATGAGGTGCACATCTCACCCACTGTACATAACAGCCACCAGTATCTGTAAGCATTACAGTGTATGTGGTCCATGTGCCTGCTGTTCAACATGACTGTACAATGAAGTACACATCTACTATCTGTAGACATGTACCTGTCACATAGGTTCATAGGTATGTAGTAGACTATCTTCACGAAGGCATATATTAGTCTAGGCAAGTTTTGCAGCTTTCACCACCCCATTGAGTAGTCTCCCAAGCCCTAGTTCTAATAGTTAGTACCCTAAGCCCCTTTCTAGTGGGGCTGCTGATGTGATGCCTGGCATGAATTGTCTGTTTCCCATCCACTCATCAACGTTCCTATTGAAGAGTGTCAGTGAGGGGCTCTGTCTGATGTACATTGGGACTCTGTTCCACAGTAAGGCAAGTGTCTGGAATGGTACTCTATCCCACCAGCATGTTGTATTCATTGTTGTGATGAGGTTCATATCTCTGGGGTGCGTAGTGCGACTCAATTTTGTTATCCGTAGATGGAGCATGTTCAACAGTTATGTGTTGGACATGGCTCTGTATGTTAGGCAGAGTGTGCCTCTGAGTAGGTGGTATGCAACGGAGAACAGATTTAGTTTTACCAGTTGTGTTGCATAACACAACTGTTTGAGGCCAGTAATCCTCTTGGTGAGGTACCTCTGTGGTCTCTACAGCTGCTGGATATGCTTAGTTGAGTACATCCAAAATGGTGCATTGTACTCAATGATGGGTCTGATGACTTAAGAGTAGAGGGCCACCACTACCTCTTTTGATCCTGATGCAAACACTTTGTTGATTAGGTGGGCCACATAGGATTTCCGAATCACTTTGGCAACATGGTTGTCAAAGGAAAATGACTATCTACTTGTGTCCCCAGATCCCTTATTACCTTGTCAGTTTTAAGGGGGTAACACCTATGTGGTAGTTTGTGGGTACTTTGTTTTCACCAAAGGGGGTTACTATGCATTTTTCCACATTGAGTTGAGGCAATGATTCTGACTGACACCACACATCTGACTCATAGAGTCCCTTCTGGAGAATATTTGTGTCATCCAGGGAATCTATTATGGTAAACACTTTACAATTCCCAGCAAACTTAGTCAACCACAAACCTCCTGTGTTGGCATGTACTTTTGAGAAGTCTATACCAAACAGGATGGACCCCAGGACTAAACCCTGGGGGACACCAGTTGTTACCGGTGTAGAGTCTGACATGTAGCCAGCAACTCTTAATTTGTGGGATCTATCGGTGAGCCAGTTTACAATCCATCTTGTGATGTATGGATTCATGCCCAGGTTGGTGAGTTCATCTATGATACCTGACTGGGGAATGGTGTCAAAAGCCTTAGCGAGGTATAGGTAGGCTGTGTGGAGCTCATTTCAATCATCTGTAGCCTGGGTAACTATCTCAAAGAAATCCACCCAGTTCAGGAGGCGTGATCCGCATTTGACGAAGCCAAACTGGGTTTGCTCAACTGTGTGAAGGTTCCCAATGTCTTTATTGTTGACTTCCATTATGACTGGCTCCATTGCCTTGCAGATCAGACTCGTCAGGTTCATAGAGCATGAATGCCAAGGGTCTTTTTTGGCCCCACCCCTGTGGAGTGGGAAGAACGTTGCTGTGCAACATTCTATGGGTACATATCCTGTAGAGAGCATGTAGAGAGAGGTGTAGGTATCCTTGATGAATATGGATACATCCCCACCCTATGTGCTATGATCCAGGTTCTGATGCTGGAAGGTATGGAATGAGTAGTATCCTGGTAGTGCTGGTGTGCTCTCTGGAGCCTTGAACTAGGTTTCTGTTACTGCACAGATATCAATATTCTCCATACAGAGAAGTGCCTCGAGTGTGTGCATCTGGAGGCTGAGACTTCTGGCAACGAGTAGCATTTAACTCACTTTGTGGTTATTTGTGTTGGTTATGGGGTTTGGTTTGTCCTGAGTGACCGGTGTTCCACAACTGAAGTCAATGCCTCATTGGTCCTATCTGACCATAAGCTAATTACCATACATATCCACATTCTGCCCCCACCCCCCCATTAAGGAAACCATGTTAAAAAATTTCTCCAAAGACAACTTCATGCTTCTTAAGACAGAAGTGGTGAACTTCAGGACACCCATGCAGATGGACAATACAGTTATGACTATTGAATCCTACACAATTGCACTTTATAAGCACTTACATGAGTGAATGGATTGTGCTATCCCAAACAGAACCAAGATGCTATCCTCCAAGAAAAGGAAGCCAATCTGGTGGTCCCCTGCCATAAACAAACTGCACAACAGAAGGAAGAAACTGTTGCAAAAGAGGGTAAAACCCATGAGTGGAGGAGCTCCCTGGTCAACCTCAGTAAGAAGCTGCGATCCATGATAAAATCCTCCAAAACTAGATACATAAACAAAATTGCCACTAATTCTAAATACAACCCAAAGCATTCTATAGCTATGTCAAGAATTACAATGGCAACACTCAGATGTGCTCTGAGCACAATGGCACTAAATATACAGACCCAACTGATATTGCCAACATCCTGGCAGATAGGATCAGTGCTAACTTTACCCCCCCTCTCACCCATGAAAGAGCTCATCGCTATACCAGAAGAATGAAAAGTTGCTGTCATCACGGCTGCACAGGTAAAAACCACTCTCCAAAGCCAGGAACACAGCATCCATGGGACCAGAGAACATCCCAGGCTGCATTCTACACGAACTACAGAATGAACTGGCACCACACCTAAGTACCTTGTTGAATCATAGCCTCACCTCAGGCTTTGTGCCTGCTGAATGGCACACAGCAACGGTTATCCCACTACACAAGGGGGGAGCCACTACGGACCCCAGGAACTAGCACCCCATTAGCCTGATGAGCCTGGTCTGCAAGGCCATGGAACGTATAATCATGGAACTTATAAACAAAGACATTGGTAATCTCCAAACTCTGGACCACAACCATTTCGAGTTTGTAAAAGACAGATCATGTCTCCTAAACCTGATAGACTTCTTTGAAGCAGTCTCCAAAGCCGTAGACAAGGGTAAGGTGGTTCACACAGTCTATCTAGATCTTGCCAAGGCTTTTGACACCATCTCCCACTCTGGAATTATAGATAAAACTCACTAAACTAGGTATAAATCCCTATGTCACAAGATGGGTTGCCAACTGGCTCACTGACAGAACCCACAATGTGAAAGTAGCAGACTCCAAGTCTGACTTCAGACCAGTGACAGGTGGAGTACCACAGGATTCAGTCCTGTGTCCTGTCCTGTTTGGTATCTACTTCCCTGAAGTGCAGGCTAACACAGAAGGTCTTTGGCTAATGAAGTTCCCAGATGACTGCAAACTAGGAGCCATAATCGAAACTCCCAACAATGTGGACATCCTACAAAAGGGCCTCACTGAGACAGATGCCTGGTGTCAAAGCCATGGCCTCAAGCTCAATACCAAAAAGTGCATTGTCATCCTCTTTGGTAAAAACTCTGTACCCATGAACTACAACATAGGCAGTAGTATACCTAACACTGAAAGTGTGATGAGACCTTGGGACACAGGTGGTCAGTAGACTCTCCTTTGATAATCACATTGCCACAGTAGTCAGGAAATCCTTCTATGTGGCACACCTCATCACAAAAGGTTTCTCATGCAGAAAAAAAGAGGTCATTGTTCCCCTCCACCCATCACTCATTAGATCTATTATAGAGTACAACACCCCTTTTGATATGTACCTCACAAGACATCTATAACAACTGGAAGGCCTGCAGAAATACCTCACAAAGAGGATTAGTGGCCTCAAATACATGCCCTACACAGACTGTCTCAAAACACTCCAGCTTTACTCTGTTGCACATCGCCTACTCAGAGGTGATCTCTGCCTAACATACAAAGCTATGTCAAACACACAGCTGTTGGACATGCTCCACTTAAAGAAATCCCAATCTTTCCAAGCTTCAGCCCCAAAACCCGGACCAAAATACAAAAAGAGGGGGTGTATCCATTTTCATAAAGGATACCCACACCTCCAGGATAGTGGCACAGCACGAGGCCTTGGAGACCATCCAAGTGCAACTAACAGTGGGCAACGCTGCTTATCAGATCATAGCTTGCTACAGATCACCTACCTTGTCTCAGGACCCTCACTCAGCATTCCTGAGAACACTGGAAAATATAAAGGTCCTACCAAACACCATGATATTAGGAGATTTCAACTACCCAAACACTGACTAGGAGAATTACTCAAGTACAAACTCCTTTGTCCAATGCTTCCTAGAGTTTATAAACTCAAATACCCTGGAACAGCTGGTCATCATGCCCACTAGAGGTGACAACATACTGGACCTGATTATCACCAACATGGGGGATCAGTGTTCCACACCAGAGGTAAACCCCTCGCTGGTAAGATCAGATCATAAAGTAATCACACTGGACATCCACATCCCGACCCCACCCCCAGTCAAGGAAACCACTGTGAAAAACTTTTTAAAAGCAAACTTCACACCTCTCAAGACCGAAGTGGAAAGTTTCAAAGCCCCCTTGCTACAGGATAATGCTATCCAATCCACAGAATCATTTACAAGTGCATTATATGAGCATCTACAGGGATGCATGAATCGAGCCATCCCAAGTAAAACCAAGACTCACTCCTCTAAAAAGAGGAAACCAGTCTGGTGGTCCTTGGCCATAAACAAGCTATACAACAGAAGGAGGAAACTACTACATGATAGAGCAAAATTCCAAAAAGGAAAGGCATCACTGATCATTATTAGCAAGAAAGTACGATCACTCATAAAGTCATCCAAGGCCAGTTTCTAAAGAAAAATTGCCAAGGAATCTAAAGATAACCACAAAGCCTTCTTTAGCTATATCAAACATTTAGGTGGCAACTCTCAGATATGCTTTGAGCTACTGCAAAATGGCAAAAAATACACTGAACCAACTGACATTGCCAACATCCTGGCAGACATGTTTAGTGCAAACTTCACCCCCCCCCACCCCCAAAATGGCCCGTGTCCATCCCAGAAGAATGCAGAGCCCCAGACATCACGGATATGCAGGTAAAAATAGCCCTCTCCAAAGCTAAGAACACAGCACCAGTGGGACCGGATAGTGTCCCAGGCTGTGTCTTACATGAGCTCCAAAAGGAACTAAACCCTCACCTAAATTCACTGTTCAGACTCAGCCTTACCACAGGCTATGTACCCAAAGAATGGCGTACAGCAACAGTCATCCCGCTCCACAAAGGTGGTGCCACAACAGAACCTGGAAACTATCGCCCTATTAGCCTGACCAGCCTAGTCTGCAAAGCTATGGAGCGAATTATCATGGAACTCATAAAGAGAGACATTGGGAACCTCCAGACACTGGACCCTACCCAATTTGGCTTTGTTAAAGGCAGATCCTGCCTCCTAAACCTAGTTGACTTCTTTGAAACAGTTACCAAGTCCACAGATGAAGGGAAGGTAATCCACACATCCTAACTGGACCTCACTAAGGCATTCAACACCATTCCCCACTCTGGCATCATAGACAAGCTTACCAGCTTGAACATTAACCCCATATGTCACGAGATGGGTGGCCAACTGACTCACGGATAGAACACACATGGTCAGAGTTGCGGGTGCCATGTCTGACTCTAAACCAGTCATAAGTGGCATCCCACAGGTCTCGGTCCTGAGACCCCTCCTGTTCAGTATATGCTTCTCTGAGGTACAGGCAAGCACAGAAGGACTATGGCTGACCAAGTTTGCAGATGACTGCAAACTGGGGG
The DNA here is from genome assembly GCF_019279795.1 of Protopterus annectens. Taxonomy (NCBI): domain Eukaryota; kingdom Metazoa; phylum Chordata; order Ceratodontiformes; family Protopteridae; genus Protopterus; species Protopterus annectens. The sequence continues at coordinate 125,703,804 of NC_056732.1, read as the reverse complement.
CCATAATCGACTCTCTGGCTGACACAGACATCCTCCAGAAGAGTCTTACAGAGATAGATACCTGGTGTCAAAACCATGGCCTCAAGCTGAATGCCAAAAAATGCATAGTCATCCCCTTTGGAAAAAACAAAATGCCCATGAATTACTACATAGGTGGTAATCCACTAGGTACGGAAAATATAATTAGGAACCTGGGGACCCAGGTAGATAGTAACCTCTCCTTTGATAATCACATTGCCAAAGTGGTTAGATATTCCTTCTGTGTAGGCCACCTAATCACAAAAGGGTTCACCTCTAGATCAAGAGAGGTCATTGTGCCCCTCTACTCATCACTAATTAAGCCCATAATAGAGTACAATGCCCCATTTGGTATGTACCTTAATTGGCACATGCAGCAGCTGGTAAGACCACAGAAGTACCTCACCAAGAGGATCATGGGCCTCAAAGAGATGCCCTATGCAGCTCAACTAAAGAAACTCCAGCTCTAATCAGTTGCTTACTGCCTGCTCAGAGTTGATCTATGCCTGACGTATAAGGCCATGTCCAACCCGGAATTAATGGCCATGCTCCACCTCAAGAAAAACAAATCTCTTAGAGCCACACGCTCCAGTGAATTAAACCTCAGCAAAGCAATAAACAGGACATGCTGGAGGGATAGATTCCTGTCCCAGAGACTTCCCTCGCTCTGGAATAGAATCCCAGTTGATGTTAGGCAGAGCCCCTCGCAGACTCTCTTCAAGAGGAATCTTGACAAGTGGATGGGAAATTGTAAATTTACCCCTGGGATCACTTCAGTGGCCCTGCTAGACAGAGGCCCAAGAAACTAATTTAAAAGGGAGGCAAAAGCCAACACATTCTGGCTAGGCTTATAAATGCCCTTGGGCAGATAGCCTAGTACCTACCTATGAACCTATGAACCTAGACGCTCTAGAGACCTAAACCTTATCACCACAATAAACAGAACATGCCGGAGGGATAGATTCCTGTCCCAGAGACTTCACATACTCCAGAATAAACTACCTATCTATATCAAACAAAGCTCCTCATTAGCACTCTTCAAGAAAAATCTTGATGATTGGATGGGAAATAGGAAATTCACCCTGGGGATCACTTTTGTGTCTCTGCTCAACAGTGGCACAGGAAAATAAATGTCTTGGGTAGCAAAAGCCAGGGTACCTTTTTGGCTGGGCCTGTATAGGCCCCAGGGCCAATAGACTAGTACGTACCTATGAACCTATGAACCTTTGAGCCTTGCCTAAAAAAGGTAATATGGGGACAGCAAGAGCCTTGGCCAGTATTCAGAAGCATAGGGGCAACAGGTGCAAACCATCTGTAGCGAAGCAACAAGGCTTGTCTTTCATGTCATCACAGGCAGACAGAGACTGAATCCCTTTTGAATGACACCAGACGCTCAGCCAGTTGTTGAAGTGTATCATCTTTCTGTTATATTGCAGTATCATGTAGGTGAAGGTAAGATGCTACTCAAGGTTTGACCCTGTGTGTGCCAGCATGTGGTGCATCAACCCATATATGATATGGTCATGGCCTATGCATACAATACACTCACAATACACCTAGTATGATAAGCTTGCTGAGGTTAGCAAATGTGAAGAAAACCTTTGTGCAAGCTGTCAGCAAGTAATGTCTATATTGCACCCTGTAACTCCATATTGCTTGCTGAAGTGTAAAGACATACTTAGTTTGGATTAAGAACACTGTACTTGCCAACTGTGTGTGTGTGTGTGTGTGTGTGTGTGTGTGTGTGTGTGTGTGTGTGTGTGTGTGTGTGTGTGTGTGTGTGTGTGTGTCTTCCCTGGGGAGAGAGCAACCTTTCTGGAGACTACTCACACCCCTTAAAAGTGGTATACTCATCTTTGTCATCTCATGATGTCACCATCCTACAAATATACCTGTGGGAAGAAGAAATCCCAGTAATGTGAATAGTGTGTTGTGTAAATGCATACTGCTGTAGTATCATAATGTAGTTAGGTAGGGGTTTGAATCCTGCACTTGCCAACTGTGAGTGTGTGTGTGTTTCCAGGGGGAGGAGCAACCTTTTTGAAGACTACTCATACACCTTAAAAGTAGTATAGTCATCTTTGTCAAGTCTGATGATGTCACCATCCTACAAATATACCTGTGGAAAGGAGAAATCCCAGTAATGTGTATAGTGTGTTGTGTAAATGCGTACTGTTGTAGTATTACAGTATAATTAGGTAGGGGTTTGAATCCTGCACTTGTCAGCTGTGTGTGTGTTTCCTTGGGGAGGAGCAACCTTTTTGGAGACTACTCACACCCCTTAAAAGTGGTATACTCATCTTTGTCATCTCGTGATGTCACCATCCTACAGATATACCTGTGGAAAGATGAAATCCCAGTAATGTGCATAGCGTGTTGTGTAAATGCGTACTGCTCTAGTCTTATAATGTAGTTAAGTAGGGGTTTAAATCCTGCAGTTGCCAAGTGTGTGTGTCTCCCTGGGGAAGAGCAACCTTTTTGGAGACTACTCACACACCTTAAAAGTGGTACACTCATCTTTGTCAAGTCTGATGATGTCACCATCCTACCAATATACCTGTGGAAAGGTGAAATCCCAGTAATGTGTATAGCATGTCATGTAAATGTGTACTGCTGTAGTATCATAATGTAGTTAGGTAGGGATTTGAATCCTGCCCTTATCAACTGTGAGTGTGTGTGTCTCCTTGGGGAGGAACAACCTTTTTGGAGACTACTCACAAACCTTAAAAGTGGTATACTCATCTTTGTCAAGTCTGATGATGTCACCATCCTACAAATATACCTGTGGAAAAGTGAAATCCCAGTAATGTGTATAGTGCGTTGTGTAAATGCGTACTGCTGTAGTATTGTAGTTAGGTAGGGGTTTGAATCCTGCACTTGCCAACTGTGTGTGTGTGTGTGTCTCCCTGGGAAGGAGTAACCTTTCTGGAGAATACTCACACCCCTTAAAAGTGGTATACTTATCTTTGCCAAGTCTGATGATGTCACTATCCTACAAATATACCTGTGGAAAGGTGAAATTCCAGTGATGTGCATAGTGCGTTGTGTAAATGCATACTGCTATAGCATCATAATGTAGTTAGGTAGGGGTTTGAATTCTGCACTTGCCAACTGTGTGTGTGTGTCTCCCTGGAAAGGAGCAACCTTTTTGGAGACAATTCACACACCTTAAAAGTGGTATACTCATCTTTATCAAGTCTGATGATGTCACCATCCTACAAATATACCTGTGGAAAAATGATGCCCCAGTAATGTGTATAGCATGTCGTGTAAATGCATACTGCTGTAGTATCATAATGTAGTTAGGTAGGGGTTTGAATCCTGTACTTACCAACTTTGTGTGTGTGTCTCCCCGGGAAGGAGCAACCTTTTTGGAGAATACTCACACCCCTTAAAAGTTATACTCATCTTTGACAAGTCTGATGATGTCACTATCCTACAAATATACCTGTGGAAGGTGAAATCCCAGTAATGTGTATAGTGAGTTGTGCAAATACATACTGCTGTCGTATCATAATGTAGTTAGGAAGGAGTTTGAATCTTGCACTTGCTGACTGTGTGTATGTGTGTGTGTGTGTGTGTGTGTGTGTGTGTGTGTGTGTGTGTGTGTGTGTGTGCTCCAGGTGTGTGACACCGTTGGTCAATGTAGAGTGGGTTTTGATTTTTCTAGTGTATGACATATCACAATGACAACTGTATGTGCATTACACATGTAAGGTAGCTGTGGGGCAATCCATATACATACATGTGACCTCAATTATTTTATAGGTGGGTACTCTGCTTTCTCCATGAACACATCTGTTATCTTTGCCAGAGCATGCTGGTGCTTTCCAGACCTTAGGTCACTTCTGTATGCTTGTGACAAGCTTAGCCACTGCAGTGATCCCTGGGCTACGTCTTCTGTTTCACATCCACTCATCATGGTTTCTATTGAAGAGTGTGAGTGAGGGTTTATGCTTGGGGTATATTTGAAACCTGTTCCAAAGCAAGCAAAGTATGGCAAAGATGACTAATCATTATAGGTGTGCAAGAACCTCTGTGGATCTGCATGCAAACCCTTTATTGCTTATGTGCTCCACAGAGGGATTTCCAAAACCCTTTGGTAATGTGATTATCAAAGGAGAGATGACTAAACACATGGCTCTATGTATATATTAGTACCTGTTCCACATTTTGGAGGCTACTACCTATGTGGTACACTGGGGATACTTTGTTTTCTAAAAGTGGATAACTATGCTTTCTTTGGCTTATAGCTTTACAGCATGAGTTTGACACCAGGTATCTGTCTCTATGATACCCTTTTGGAGGATGGGTGTATCATCTGGAGAATAACGTATAGCCCACAGTATGCATTTTCATCAAACATGGGCAGACATATCCCTACTGTGTTTGCTTGTACCTAAGAAAGCTATATGCCAAACAGGAGTGGTCCCAGGACTGAGTGCAGGTGAATACCACTTGTTACTGGCATAGAATAGTACATGGAGGCTGCAAATGTTACTGTGTGTCCTACATCTGTGTGTCAGTTGTCAAGCCATCATCTAACAATCGTTTATGGTCAGTCTGTTGAGGTTATGTATAATACCAGAATGTGGGATGGGTATGAATTGCTGGTGAGCTATAGCTTGGTTGTGTTGACCTCCCCTCCCTCACTTATAGCCTTGTTAACTGGCTTGAAGTCTACTAGGTGTAGGAGCCATGATCTGGCCTTTAGAGAACCTAAGTGGATATGGTGCAGTGTTTGCAGGTTCATAATGTCTCTGTTAATGAGTTCCATAATGCTGTGCTCCATAGCCTTCCAGATAACATTTATCTGGCTTATAGGGTGAGAGTTTTCAGGACCTGTTGCAGTTCTACCCTTAATCAATTTATGTTAGCATTTGCACTGGGTGTGACGAGGGTGGACAGGTTTAAGAATAAGTATATTAGAGGGTCAGGTCAGGCTTGAAGGTTAGTAGACCAAGCCAGATAGGCAGGTTTAAGTTGGTTTGTACATGTGCTGAGGATGGATGCAGAGTATATTGTGAAATAGATGCTAAGGATGAAGCCGACAGGTAACAGGAAAAGGGGAATGCCTAAGATGAGGTTTATGGCTGTGGTGAGAGAGGACATGCAGGTGGATGGTGTGACCGTGCAAGATGCAGAGGGCAAGAAGAAATGGAAACAGATGATCTACTGTGGTGACTTCTAATGGGAGCATCCGAAAGAGGAAGAAGAAGAAGACATTGTAGCTCAACCCTTGTGGACTGTGAACACCATTACCATGCATCATTCCACAAGTATGTAACCTGTATAAAGGCTGCATATGGACAGAGTGTTTAGGTGAGTGGTGACTTCATATGTCAACTTGTGTATGACACAGCCAGGGAACACTGTCCAGTACCATTGCCACTGTGGTTTGGACTGTGGTAAAGAGATGTTTTAACTAGAGTGTCTGTGAATCATCAGGTTTTACATTCTTCAGGTCTGGAAATGTGGCCCTTGTGTAACGACAGGGTGGTGAAATCCGCATTCAAACTGTCTGACAAGGAATTGGTAATGTCAGTAAGATAAGTGTACTTTGTGACCATTTACATTAACTGTGACCTGATCTGAGATTTCCCCTGTAGATTATAAACAACACTAAAGAAAGCTTTAGTGTTGTCTTTGGAATCCTTGCCATTTTGTATTTTGAAGCTTGCCTTGTATGTTTATTGATGGATTGTATTTTCCCAATGATACTGACCAGAGAGGTTATCCCTTCTTGGTATGTAACTCTTTTTTGGTACAACTTCACACCTTCTATTATATATTTAGTTTATGTGAGGGGTCCATGAGACTAATGCACTTTTACTGTATAAGTGAGAATTTCTTGTGTTTGTGAGAGCACGGTCCATGCAACCCTGTAGGTGAATAGTGTGCATTACTAAAGGATTATGCAGCTGGGACAGTGTTAACCTTAGTAATGCAAACCAATGACAGATAGCAACAACAGCATCACCCACAGCACAGTGTCAACCCGTGTCATACACACAGATGTGTACTCAAGTTCCAAAATGTGTGTAGTACAATGCATACTGGCCACCAATAGAAACTATGGAGTGTTAACTCTGGCCAATACAGTGTATGTCACCCTGTCCATCTGTCCAATATGCATGTACATGCAGACAGTGCACCTCCACCATGTTCACAAATGTACACCTGCAAACCTGTGCTGCACACACCCCACACTTACTGTCCACTATATAACGCATGCTGACACAACTACACACATCAGCCAAGTGGCACATGGGCAAACAAAACACAATTGGAATAAACACTGATGAAAACAATACAACATTGCTAATTACAGCTTTGATGCATCATGCCTGCTCAGCTACACTTTCAAGGTTATCATTACACTTTACTGCTGACAACATGCTACACATCCAACCATTGCTATACTTTATTAAAGTCACCCTGTGCATCAGCACCATGTTAGCCTGTTCCTGCATCAATGTTACAGATGACAGGAGGTGGCACAGGTTTCATCATATGCACAGGGTGTGTTGTTGGTTTGCCAGAGGCCTACACTGAGCCATACAATCGACATGTGTGTGTGAGAGTGTGTGTGAGGGCCATGAGTACTGTTATGGGCCAATGTTAATGTAATGTGTGTGGGTATGTGTTTGCCCTAGGTTTCTGGTTTATGTGTGTGTGTCTGCATGCACACAGTTCCACCATGTGGCTGCCATATATGGGGATTTGTGAGACAGCTACAGACTGTACCTGGCAGGCTTTACAGATCACCATCTCTGGCCATGGATACGGAACCTATGCCTGGCAGGGGTGCAACAGACAGTATCAGGTACTAATCCAGACTGGGTACTATCCGAAGAGGTTGACATATGTCCACTGGATCCAGGCCCCTGCTGGGACTGGCCAGAGCCACATGCACGTGGTCTTCTAGGATGGTCTATGGACAGCCCCCAACATTGCTGGGGCTGGTACTGGTACTACGGGAGTGGCTGTGACTTGCTGGACGTCCACGGCGACCTGCAGCTGCTGATGTTGCTGGCATACATCCACATCGACATCTCAACTGTCCTGCACTGTCCTCACACATAAACAAGACATTGTGGAGGACATCCAATGTCTCAACACAACGTCTATTAATGACCTCAGTGTAGTTACGTATGGCACCTGCTACATCACGGATACTGTCATTTACAGAGGTGTTATGAGCCCTCTGTACCCTTAGTCCCTGTCTGGTGTACCGCTCCATTCATGTCTGTGCCTCCATGACAGCCTGGAAAATGCATGTGATAGAAAGAGGTGTGGCACGTACGTCTGCCTGGGGCATGATGACCAGCAGTGCTCTGACGAGAACCCCTGGGCATCTGCCTATGTGGTACCATTCCAGACATCTGGCTATGGCTGCTGTGTCCTGATACATGCACCATAGATACCACACTGTCCCGACCAGTGCCAACCATACACTGTCCCTCAGCTAAGGGCAATGGTGAAGACGGATGTACAGGCAGTATGACTGTGTGCATGGATGGGGTGGAGACTTTTGTACTGTCAATTGGTGGCCCAACAACAGACCCTGACAAACCTGCCTGTGCCTCAACACACCTATCCTCATCATCACTGTCTGTCTCAGTGACATCAGGTTCCCTGCTGTACTGAACCAGCCCACCTCGGCACCTGTGAGAGGAAAACAGGAAACACACTTTAAGACCTGAACATGACTTCAGACCACATGTACACATGCGCACATGCACACATGCACACATGCGGACATGCGGACATGCGCACATGTGCACATGCACACATGCACACACACAAAAATACACTCCTCCCTAAAGCAAACACACACAACACCAGAAATCTCAGAACATACACAATAACAGGTGATGGTGGGGTACAGTATCACAAGCAAAACAGTCATATCACACATGTCAGCATGCAGGACATGTGTTGCTCAACAGCATGCAGTGCAAGTGTAGACTAACAGTATACATGGCTTTGATGCATGTGTTTTGTTATTAGATGATGGGCCTCCCCCTGGAACACAATGCATACATGGACACAACATTGCTGTGCAGGTATTCATAACCCTCTAATGTACTGTGCACCATAACTCACATGTATACATACCATTGCTGGATGTGTATCTGTGTGTCAAATAGGTATCCAATGCTGATTACAGCCTCTGTGTCTTTAGCAAATATTTGTGGACACATTTTTAGCACATGCATGATGAGTATTCACACAACATCATCAGTGGTGCATGGATAATTGATGGAATACCATTCGGCCACATACCCAATGTACGGTACTTATGGTGAGTGTAGATCATATTGTGGACATGCCAGTCTCATCCATGACATGGCATGCTAAAACACAACTGCATATTTAAACACTACACATACCCAATGTGTGTCATATGACCTAGCCACTCAATAGCATCACAAGACATATATGTGTCAGTTGTGCAAATGGTGATTGGTATGCATATTGTTTAGCAGTGCATATGTGTGCACACACGCAACATTAAGGTGTATAGCAATGAAAGCTATGTGTAGTACTGTGGTTACAATAACTGGATGGGTATAGTGCCATAGGCCATCATCATGAAGCAGCATGTGGTCACTCAAGTCTACAAATGTTTCCCAAACCAGCACTAATCATGCTGTGCCGGAACTGTACTACCTTGGCTACATTCACCATTTCACAACCAGTTGTTACATGAGTTTGTAAGGAGGCCAATAAGGAGCATTCCCTGACATGAATGTGTAGTGTGTTGCAGAGTGTTTAAACGCCCCATGATAGGCCTCTACCCCTCAGGTATATTATGTGTAATGTGTGAATGATATTTTGGATACTGGAATGTGTCTTTACAGAGGGTTTGGGAATCCTTTATGTGTAGCATGTTAAAATGCTCTGTGTATGACATAGATGTGTATGTTATGTGCATGTTGAGTATCAACTGTGCCTATCCAATGGTCACTACAGTCTAGCCACATTGAGATGGTCTGGGTATTGCAAGTGTTTGAGGCAGCTAGTCACATTAGTGTGATGTGCGTGCTCTTACACCAAACATGCACAGCATGCATTATGGGTAGGTGTGTTACATGTGTACATGGCCTACACCTTAACTATGACATGCACTTTTTATTTACAATAATAAATGTAGAACACACTCACCAGCATCTGTCCGCTGCCTTGATGTCACCCCAGAGGGACCTACATAGAGATGAGACAATTTGTCAGTGGCCACAACTGTGGCATTGCTACTGTGTGTTTGCAGTCTTACAGTACAACAACAGTTTACATTCACAGGGCTACAGATTATGTTCCAAATGATCAGTATTGCACAACAACAGGCTCCACATCTTTGAACGACACACTCCACATCTCACATATGCATTATCTACCAATACAGATAACAGTAGTCTACAGATACACCATGTTACCTGCATGCTCCATGTGTGCTTGCTGGGTGGCTCCAACCTCCATCATGGTGCATGTCTGCTGCTGTTGTTGTTGGGCAGGTGCCACCAGGCTCAAGAGCAGCTCCTCAACTCTGGTGAGGGGGGATGGATATTAACACCACCTCCTGCTGTAAGCTGTTGTCTCCGCACATCAGCAGCATGCTGACGGACATGTCTGAGAAGATTACTGCAGTGGTGGCGTACCTGCTCATATGTCCGGTTATGCAGGCCTACCTCATTTACCCTGCAGACAGCATCTTGCCACATTGCAGTACGCTCCTGCTGGTCCTGGCTGGTCCGTGAGAACATGAGACTGCAGTGCTGAATCACACTGCTAGTAATTATATCATCTTCAACACTACTGTAACTGGGGTTCCTGCAATGCGCCATGATCACTGGAAGACATAAATACGAAAATATGTCTGAGCAAGTCATATGGCACATTTAACATTATACAGTACAGATATCATTGAACTGCCATTTATAGCAACCTATTAGCTAACTGAGAGTGAAACACTTTAACTGCCACTTATCACTGCTCACCCCACAACTGCTTGAAAGTGCCTTGCTCACTCTCTATCTAATGAACCATGTTCTGCACAGCAACAAAATAAAATCACTATATAAGACTATACAAGAGTACCTGGCACACTGTATGCAACATGATGCACCACCTAGCCACAGCAGATATACATCAAGCTGATGTGTAAAGAAATATATCATCCATCAAAATGAGTGTAATGTCCAGTAAATGTATTACTATTATAACACACAACTTGTTAATGGAAAACCCGTAGCCAAAATATGTGCACAATTCGGAATACAGGTCGCACACTGCTGTAGTACACTATGAATGTTGCTAGATATGCAGTTATATGTTTTACCACACATATGTCAAAGGACATGTTACAGACATACCCACACACACATCAGACATAATTACAGGACACAAAGGTATGACAACCCAGATAAGCTTTCAGTGTGTACTATACAGTACTGTGTGTCAGTACTTACACAACCTTAATCTTGAGAAATGTAATATGTGATGAATACAGGGACCACACAAAACAGTGGATGCAAGCAATGCGGACATACACCATACTTTGCTGTACAGGCCCAGAGCTTCAAGTAGTACTACAGTACACACAGGATTTGGATTCAACATCGGTACCAATCAATAATCATAGATGTAGTGCTTTAGCCTCCAATGACACACCCTAGTAAAAACCAAGGGACTTAATCACACTGTATGCAATAGCACTTATTCTGCCTAGCAACAGAATACACAGCTTTTGCTAGGATCAAAGCAAGGACCCATAATACCATGACATAAACAGTTTGCCACTAAGCTATCCCACAGATACATATCTTTGACGTATTCACAAACATATTGACCATCACAGTCAGTCAACAGTACAGAGAATCTATTGCAACAAGTAGATGTAGGTGTGTATGAGTATATATAACTATATATATATATATATATATATATATATATATATATATATATATATACATATACACATCCATTGGTGTACATATACATATATATATATGTAGGCACATATACATTTCACCTTTCATAGTGAGAATATCAATTATACAAAGGATGTAAGGTGTACAGTAATGTAATAAAATCGCACAGTCTTGAGATAAATGCATTGAAGGTGTTCACAGCCCAGGTAGCTTTAGCAGGCCTCACTGGCTTCAACATTGCAAACTTAACAAACCACCCACAGTGTTTAACCACCACATGTCATATACCAGCACTGTATGCTGTCTTGTTTGTCACACTAAAACCTACATACAAATATGTACATATTAACCTTCACTAACATATATATCTCCACCCATCACAAACAGTTTCAATATATCCCCCCTGCTCTATGCACATATACAGATGTGAATATATATGACACATATATATTTCTCTGTATGTGTGTGGCATACACACACAAGGTCCACACTGTTGTAAGTCCCTGGACCTCACAGCTGAACTGTTGGGCCTTGCTGCAACACAAGCAGGGGGTATATATGGCTACAGATGCTAGATAAGCATACTAGACTGCTACAGTAGTTGCCAATGCTAAGCTACACTTTAATATGACTATCGTGCATGTGTTGTTCTGTCCCACCAATGTTTATATAATGTCAGCACTAATCCCCCGAACAGCCATTGGCCACACTACTGTACAGAACATAGATAACATGGATCAGATCTTTGACATTTAATGCTGAGATACACATTTTACAGGTATGTCCCACTACCCACAGGTACACACAGTATTCTCCATAGCAGTAGTTAAGCAGAACATCTGTGCATAAACAAGTACTGCTGCCACATATGAATGGTTCACATTATGTAGACTATTCTTCAGTAACATCTACTACATGCCAGTAAATACATATGTGTCACATACCTTTCCTTTGCATGATTTGGTAATATTTATTTTTCTTTTTCTTTTTCCTTTTCTCTGTCTCTCTCTCTCTCTGTCTCTCTCTCTGTCAGTCTCTGCAATAGAGTGATTGAGTTTGTTGGCAGAGATTGCAGCCTGCTTTTGTAGGAATTTGCACATGAGCATGTGATGGCCTCTGCACCAATTAGTGGCCACCATTTGCTAATCGCATGCAGCCTGCTGTGTAGTAATTGCAGTAGTCAATGTCATAGCAACCCTGTACTATAAATTGCTAACTCTTGTAGGCGTGGCCCTTTCAGCTTTCCAAGATGGAGATCATCCTTGTTTGCTGTGGACATCATTGTTTAAGACAGAAGGTTGGTATAGTTCTTATATCAGAAGCCAGGGGTGTAGCCAGAGATTTACATTTTGTACTCAGACCTAATGTTGCTGCTTCTAGTACCTACTTGTCAGTGTAGAAATGTACTCACCCCTCAAAATGCTACCCCAAGATACATGGCAAGATGTACTTTCTTTTCAACTTTTACAATTAACTGCCATACAAAGCTAGCTATTGAGATGTATTCCTTTGGCACAAGAATTGTTTGTGAACTGCTATACTGTGAATATTCATTTTCTCAGTTCTAAACAGTTTGTGCTTTTTTAGTGTTGACATTAGCACAAGCTGCTCAGAAAAACTGGACACATGTCAGTACTGTGAGTATGCTTACCTACATCCTTGGCAGACCCTGCACACACAGGTATATTCTATATTTGGGTAGGGTTGCAGAAGTACAGAGAACTTAAGAAGTATTGTGTGGATTTTATCTTGCTGGACTTACAGGGCTGCTGTGTACATATTAGTTTATCAAGGCAAGTAGTCTATCTGCGTAACTCCCAGCTGTGGACCTATCCACATGATAGCCAGAGAATAGCCTTTTATTTTTTGTCTCTGCACCACACAGGTCTTTTCAGCAATAGAGCAATGGCATTCTTACAGTTGGTTGCTACCAGTACATGGCTACATCCATTTGCATTTCAGTGTTGTATTCCTACATAAGGGTATGCTTCCAAAACTTCTTCTAAAGCTATTTGCACAGTGTGTAACAGCAGAAAGGCTGATATGCCTCTGTGTTTCTGCCTCTGCCAGACCTCTCAACCACTCGGGTACATATTTGAACAGACTCAGGGAAAAGTAAAGAAAAAGTCAGGGACAGTCAGGGACACCTTTAAAATATTAGTGCCATTAAGTTGAGACATTGAGAGAATCAGAGCATATGAATTAATACACCTTTTCTGAAGTAAAAGAAGTGTCTAACTTTTAATTATTGTCATTATTCATTAAGTGTAATTCACCACTTTTCTGGCCAAAGTCAGTAGTTTTTGGAGGGATTCAGAGGGACAGAGCTAAAATTTGTTTCAAAATCAGGGACATCCCTGAAACTTAGGGACAGTCAGGAGGTATGGCCTCTGCCCTAAACAGATATGCCAGTGTTTGTCCTGCTGTGATACTGTGTGGGGTTGTAAAGTGATGGTGTAACATTATTACCTGCTAGAATGGCTGCTTCTCTTATCACAGTCATGTAATGTAATCCCACAACAATTGTTGGTAAACATCCTCAGAACAAGTTGTGTGGTATGGTATTCCTATTTTTCCTTTACATTCACTCATTCTGATGCATGATATATTTATTTAAGCACCAACTTGATGTATATCTACTGTGGCTTAGTGGTACTTCATGTTGTGTAGTGTGTACAAGGTCCGGGGTTCGAGACTGACAGAGGTGTTTTATTTTGCTCCTGAGCAGAACAAGGACCCTCACATACAGAGTGACTAAGGTACTTTTAAGCAGTTGTAAGTGGGTTTGCGCAGGTTTGCACGATGCTTAGCAATGCTTAGCTAAGCGCAAACAAGAGCAAACTCGCGCAAACCCACTAAATACTGCTTAATAGTGCTTACTTCCGCTAACCCCACTCTCATTTCTTTGAAAGAAAAGAAAAATGGGGAGATGGGAAAGTGGTGAAAAAAGGGGCACAAAGAGGGAAAGACAGTATGGAAAATAGCTCGGGATGTGCAGGATGGGTGTAGGGAAGGTCCATAGCTACCCATTTCTTTAACAGCAACAGCTGTGCATATGGAATAAATTTGGAGGTAGATATGAAACCTTCAACCCCTGAGAGAGGGGTGAGGACAACAAAGTATGTTGTAATGCCAATGAAATAACATTTTATGTGTCCAGTGGACATGTGTGCAAAATTGGCAGCTATGTATGGGGCGTAATTTTTTTTTTTGGGAGCAGATTGCCCTTTTTTTTCAGGTGAGAGTGGAATGTGGGGTAAGGGAAGTAGGTATATTTGGGGAGGTAGGTTGGGGAGGTAAACAGACAAGACAAACAAGATGTATACAGGGGCAGTATATGACACATGTGGTGGGTGAACACCTTTGACGGGGAGGGATGTTTGGAAATCACAAGCCCATGAGCCCCCAGATGGAAACAGTGGGACTGAGGTCCCCACCCATGGGCAGTCACCACTGCACCTTCACAGCCCAGGGGGTGGCTGTGCTGGGGGCTGTGTAGGAGGGGCAGGCTGACCTGGGAGTTGTGCCACTCATGCCTCAAGCTGGCGTAGAGGTTCTGCAACAGAACGTTTAATCTCTATACGCACCACAGCCCGGACCGTTCGAAGGGTGATAGGTGGCCCTCCTCCGCCCACGCTTGCATTGGGGGCTGAGCCCCATCCCCTGCAGTGCTTCCACCCGAAGGTGGCACAGGGACAACGGAGAAGGAGGCCCCAGGCTGGGCACCGGACCTGCTGGTGCCAGGTGCCATGGCCAGCTGAGGTGGGACAGGTGGGTCCGCTGGGTCCGGCCTTCCCATAAAAACTATGTTTTGGAGAGTTTAATAAAGATATGGGTTAGTAACAGTCAACAACATTACCAATTAGTTATAACAGCATGCAGACGTATTCCCATTAACCCAACACACCAGATTTTCAACAGTCGAAAAGCAAGCATAACACATGCATATATAGAACAATAGTGGACATTACAACAGCATGCAAGTTGAATTGATGGTAACAGGCCACCAATATTGTGGTATTTTAACAGGGCACATGCATAGAAATAAATGCAAATATTTATAAACCAATAGGACATATGTCTCAACAAATGTTTTGAGATTAGACATACATATTGAGGTGTGGACTTGACTGGGCGGCACAGTGGTGCAGCGGTTAACGTTGTCACCTCACAGCAAGAGGTTTTCCGGTTTGATTCTCAGCTGGGGTGCCTTCTGTGTGGAGTTTGCATGTTCTCCCTGTGTTCGCGTGGGTTTCCTCCGGGTACTCCGGTTTCCTCCCACATTCCAAAGACATGCATCTGGAGCATTTCTCCCCGGGCCTCCGCTGAAAACAGGCTCTGTGGAACCTAGTCGGACATTCCCGGTCAACAAATGTTAAATAAATTAAATAAAATTTTTTATACACATACAGTAGGGTGGAAAAAGATAGCTCAATTAACAACTTATATATCCTTCTAGTTTTCACTACATTCTTATTAACTGCAGTTATATGTCCCTTACATGTATTATTACACTACCCAATGTCCTTATATTGTGCAATTGGATTTTTCTAGATTATTATATACATGAGCTGTATCTTACAAACTGTCCAAGATGCAGATGTTACTGCTACATATTTTGAGAGTTGCTCACACACACTACTGCTAAGATGGTACACTGACAGCTCTACTTTTATATAATTATCAAGATATGTTAACAGCTTCCTACATTTCTGGCAGCACACTGACATTTCTGGGGAACACAATACCAAGCTACTCATGTGCCAGATTAACCTGTACATGCTGGACATGAACCAACAGTTGAAGGCTGTAAATATGCATAAAAGCTACTGGCACTCTCTTCATCCACGTTATATGGGCCTACCCAAGTGTGGGTTAACACTGCTTAATACAACACTACTATTTGTAGAATGCAACAGTACAACATATTAAAGAAAATGACACAGACGCACTCCAGGAATTATACATTTATTAAAGGATTATTACACCTTTATTTATTGGGTTAAAACACTTTTTGAAGGCTCTCTCATTTATTTTATATAGCAGTACATGCAGAATAATTACTAACCTGCCTGATGATGCAGCCTTTGCAGCCTATCTTCATAGGCTTGCTGATTCATAGCCCGGACACCTGCAGCTGTGAAGTAAATGCAGTGATATGGAGACATACCTATCCGTAGTATAGACAAGCATAGCAATTCTTAACTACTTAATACAATGGCTACTTACTCAGTACTGGGGCATTAGGCATCGCACGGGATTCCTGGATCCACTGGTCCAGTTGATCCTCCTTACTTTCCTTCATGTCAGGATAATGGTGCCTGACCTGCTCACCAGTCCGAGGAATACCAGTGGCACTGGTGAGATAATGAGAAAGACTGTTCCAGGCCTCCGTTTTATATTGAGCACCCTGGTACTGGCCCCACAGGAGTCTTTCCTCATGATTGTGGACAGGGAGCCAAACTATTACTTTGGACTCCTCAATGCCCCAGCGTTGCTCTCTAAATCAAGTGCATTCTCCAACACCGGCCATGCTGACTGCAGAAGGGAGCTACAACCAGTTCTAGCAAGTATTCCCGACTGTGGAGCTTAAATATGCCTCATTTCCTGCACTTATTTGTGATTGGCAAGTTTTGAAAAAACTCAGCTGTAGGCACACATGCTTAGCTGATGTTGGCATTGTTTAAAATTCCTTTGATAGATATGTGTCTGTTGAAAGTGCATGGTTATGAAATTCTGTCATGGCTTAGTTGTTCAGTACTGTGACTATAGTGCACAGTTTCCTGAGTTCGAGCTCTGTCACTGCTTTTTATTTTCCTACTGGGCAGACCTGACTGGTTAAGGTACAGTAAAGGAGGTGTGGCCGTGTTTTACCAACTTTGCTTGACTTTGCCCAATGTTACTCGACGTTACTCGACGTTGCTCGATGTTGTTCACCGTTGCACTGGTTCACGGTGTGCAGCTATGCGCAAATAAGTTGTGGTTGCGCTGGTTGGCGCGGTGCGGAGCTATGCACAAAGACATTGCGCTAGTTAACGTGGTGCGCAGCTACGAGCAATTTAATTTAAATATGCTCAATACTGTTAAATGTGCTTAGCAGTACTTTATATTGCTTAGAATAAGGTATATATTGCTTAAAATAAGGTACTCATGCCTCAGAATGCATAACCATTTCACCTTCATATGCATATAATTCGTTCACTACTACATTTAACATTTCAATGCTTTTTACAAAACTTATGCATAACAAATGTCAGGAAATATATTTGTATACAGATTACCAACAGAAAATGGAACATGCAGTAGTGGGACTCGAACCGGGAATGCCTCCTCTTTGTGCGAAGGCTCTAACCACTACACTATTGTGCTTAAGTTGCATATATTTTTCTTATTATCCTCTTTGGTGTCTAAGCTGCTAACTGTAGCTAAGCAATGGGCAAACCCGTGCAAACGTGCAAATACGGGCAGCTATATCGGAAATAAAACAAAACAAAAATTTCTTTTAATTTTTACATTTGTACGTGGTTTAACATATGGGGGAGTGTAGTGTTACAATGTACACATGTGAGCGGACTCGCTCATGTAAGTCGACATTTCTCGAGTTTCTTCATTGCAGGGGAGTGGATTTGTGGACTGCTCGGCAGTCCGACGCGCCCCTATACTTGTCCATGCTCCATGTAAGCTTTAGAGTTGAGGCAGCACGCCCTCATTAATATGCATGGTGCGCTGCCATCATACTCTTAGACTGGCGCTTCCGTGTAAGACTAATCTAGTCTTACACGGAAGATTAGTGAATCCTGGGGAATGTATTACTATTTTCATTTTTATTATACTGATTTATTTAAAACATTTTTTATCAGAATTAAATGGAATAATGAATTATTTAATTGCTGATATATTTAATTGATTAATTACTTGATTTTTATTGGCTAGTGTATATATTGGTAGAGTGGTTTTGTATGTGTTATTCTGAAGAAGTCATTCTTGACAAAAACATCAAATAAAGTTTTTGTACGCTAAAAGAAGTTTTCTCTGGCTTTTATTGACCATCAGCTATCCTTGCCAGCTTTTGGTTTGGTTTGTTTATTAGGCTTGGTACACATATTTTTTATTGACTTTCATACATTCTGATGAGGCTTCTGCACCTCTTACTGTGTGGGTCATATCTTTCAGCCAGTTTGATATCCATCTTACCACATATGGATTAATTTTAATGCATTTTGTTTTCTTCTTTTGGGTTTCTAACAACATGATGGGAATGGACCCCATTCTAAGTGAAAGTATGATTAAAGTTCTTGAAAATAGTATTATTTCTATCTTTGATGTCAGCCAGAAGTGCTTTTTGCAGCACACGCAATGTGGCCAGTAATGACTCCTTCTGCAATTCATATGGAGTTACATGTATTAACATTTCTAAATATGATTGTAGATTTTTTTTTATAAGACCCGTTGCTCCTACTACTATTGGAACTGTCTGGGTATCTTTTTTCCATATTGTGCTTATTTCTGCCTGCAAATCCTGATATTTTATGACTTTGTTTCTCTCTCTGTAGGCAAGACACTGTAGTCACTGTGTGCAGTGATTTCAATGATCAATGCTACATGTGTCTTCTTTAATGGACCACTATATCTGTTTTTCTCACATCTATCTTTTGAACTGTTGGTAATGGGTGATCCCATGTGATGTAGACTTCATCATTTTCTATGATGCTTTGTGGCTCATGTTTCCAGTGTTTTTCAGCTACTTCACTACCATAATGTTTGCACAATCGCCAGTGCAACAGTCTTGCCACATTATGTCTTTCAGCATACAGTCCTTCTGCCATTAGTATATCACAACAAGCAACAAAGTGTGCAACTGTTTCCAATTCTGTTTTACAAAACCTACATTTATCTGTTTTTACCAAATGTTCAATGGATTTTGTAAACCAACGTATACTATCTTGGGCCACCAATATTAACCTTTCATCTTTTGGTTTGAATTTGGTTCTCCGTAACCATTCCAGTGTTCTATCCTGATCAACATAAGGTTGTTCCAGGAGTTTTCTATACTTGCAACTATATTTATGCATTTTCCACATTGCTTGCCTTCTCATCTGATCCTTCACCTTATATTCTTTATTTTGTTTTTGGCACATTCAGTTGCTGCCTGATTTTTATCTAGTTCTGATTTGATTTCCATTCCTGCTTGACACCAAAATGCATCTGCTAGACTAAGAAGGGAAGTAATTTTAGATTTATCTCCTCATGTTTCAAAACTTTTAGTATGCTTGGGTCTTGTGAGGTCAGCAGATATATATGCAGTCCCACGACTGCAGATCTATACATGTAATCAATTTCAAGGTATGGCATCTAAGTCCATGGAAGTCATTGTTCCACTGTATTCAACATTCATTAGACCTATCATTGAGTGCAATGCCCCCTTTGGTATGTTCCTAGCCAGGCATATCCAACAATTGAATGTCCACAGAAATTCCTCACTAAAAGAATACAGGGAGGAAGTAAAATGTCCTAAGCAGACCGCCTCAAGGCTTTATCCCTGTATTCCATCTCTTACAGGCTTTTGAGGGGAGATCTATGCCTGGCATACAGGGCATTGTCAGACCCCACTCTGATGGACCTCCTACATATCCACAAAACAGACACCAGAATTACCCATTCCAAAGACTTAAACCTTGCCTGTGACATAAATAGGACCTGCTGGAGAGATAGGTATGTATCCCAGAGACTGCCCCATCTATGGAATAGGGTCCCCATCCATGTGAAGCAGGGTTCCTCCCTAATCCAATTCAAGTGCAAATTGGACAACTGGATGGAAAACCAGAAATCCATCCCTGGTTTAGCATCTATGTCTTTAATGGACACTGGTAACCTATAAATGGTTCATCTCCTAGGCCCGTGCTTACACTTATCAAGGGTATCAGAACTTGTCAGAGATTTGGGATGCATGACTATGCTTAAAAATGCCCTTGTGGTCATTAGCCTAGTAAACAACTATGAACCTACTGTATGATGGCATTCGATTTCTCCCCATCCTTTCCCTTACTACCCCATGCTCTTGTGGTATGACTTTATCTGTTATTAATTTGGCTGCACGGTAATATATCCTATTTACTTCTGTTATATTGCATGAATCTCTATGGACATTTCTAATTACTGTGTTCATTTGTTTTATCACACTTCTAACTTTTTTGGTTTTACTGACCTTCTGCAGTCTATTTCTTTCATTGATCTTAATATGTCTATCTATCTCTATTAAATCAAATAACTCTTCTCTTAGATAATTTTCTTCTAAACTAAGGGCACATTCTTTGTTCGCCATTTCCCGCGGGCATTCTATAGAGAGTTCTATAGCATATAAGGTGAAGGATCAGATGAGAAGGCAAGAAATGTGGAAAATGCATAAATATAGTTGTAAGTATAGAAAACTCCTGGAACAACCTTATGTTGATCAGGATAGAACACTGGAATGGTTAAGGAGAACCAAATTCAAACCAAAAGATGAAAGGTTAATATTGGTGGCACATTCTCTTCACTTTCATCCTGTGTCATCTGTTGCGCTGTCATATGGGAATTCACTGGCCTATCACTCCTCAACATTGACTGAATCAAAGTTGTCACAGTTTCCTGTTCCTACCCTTGCTGTCTAGCTTCCAATGAATGTTTATACTGGTTTCCTGTGCAAGGCTCCAAAATATCTTCATATCTCAACTACCTAATTGCTTCCCATTCCACTGTCTTTTCCTTAATTTGGATGTCTATTGCTCTGTCCTGCTGTGGTGCTTTCTGACTAATATTTTCTACACTAAATCCTTCAATTCGCAAGTACTCCATAACCTCAGTTTCTATTTCTTTAACTTTTCCATTACTAAGCTTATTTTCTGCCTTTCCTCTGTCTTATTTTTTGTATTGTAAAGTTTTCCATGTCCAGATTCCTTTCCTGAATTTCTTTTCAAATATCTATAGTGCAGTTCTTTTCATACTGATTAATTTTGCTTTTTCCTGTGCATAAATTTTACACCATATTAAGTCTATTTTTCTTTCCCATGTCCATATTTCTTCTTCAGATGTTTCCTGGTCTTCCTATTTCTTCTTTCTTTGGGGACTCATTCCATCATGTTGTGATGTAACCTGTGTTAGACAGTCTACACCAAATCCTTAACTTCACAGGCATTTCATAACTTCAGATCCTATTTTTTTGCTTCTATTTTACCAGTCTTCATTTCTACATTTCCTCTTTGTGATATTATTTTTTATTGTGAAATTTCCCATATCTGGATGTCTTTGCCTGTATTTCTCTTTGAATATCTTTGGGCCTGCCTTTTTGTATTGATTAATTTGGCTTTTGACTCTGCATAAATATTGCATCATATCAAATCTCTCTCTTTCCCATTTTGGAAAGTCAAAGGATGCCTGAGGAGTGGAGAAAAAGTGTTTTGGTACCTATCTTTAAGAATAAGGGTGATGTGCAGAGCTGCAATAACGACAGAGGGATAAAATTGATCAGTCACAGCTTGAAGTTATGGGAAAGAGTAGTGGAAGCAAGGTTAAGAAGGGAGGTGATGATTAGTGATCAGCAGTATGGTTTCATGCCAGGAAAGAGTACTACAGATGCAATATTTGCTCTGAGAGTGTTGATGGAGAAGTACAGAGGTCAGAAGGAGTTGCATTGTGTCTTTGTGGACTTAGAGAAAGCATATGACAGGATGCCTAGAGAGGAGTTGTGGTATTGTATGAGGAAGTTGGGAGTGTCAGAGAAGTATGTAAGAGTGGCACAGGATATGCACAAGGGTAGTATGACATTGGTGAGGACTGCGGTGGGAGTGACAGATACGTTTAAGGTGGAGGTGGGATTACATCAAGGATCAGCTCTGAGCCCTTTCTTATTTGCAGTGGTGATGGACAGGTTGACAGATGAGATCAGACAGGAGGCCCCATGGACTATGATGTTTGCAGATGACATTGTGATATGTAGTGAGAGTAGGAACCAGGTTGAGGAGACCCTGGAGAGGTGGAGATATGCTTTAGAGAAGAGAAGAATGAAGGTCAGCAGGGCTAAAACAGAATATGTGTGTGTAAATGAGAGGGAGGGTAGAGGAATGGTGAGGATGCAGGGAGTACAGTTGGTAAAGGTGGATGAGTTTAAGTACTTGGGATCAACAGTTCAGAGTAATGGTGAGTGTGGAAGAGAGGTGAAGAACAGAGTACAGGCAGGGTGGAATGGGTGGAGAAGAGTGTCAGGAGTGATTTGTGACAGACGGGTACCAATAAGAGTGAAAGGGAAGGTCTACAAGAGGGTAGTGAGACCAGCTATGTTATATGGGCTGGAGATGGTAGCATTGTCGAAAAGGCAGGAGTCAGAGCTGGATGTGGCAGAGTTAAAGATGTTAAGATTTGCACTGGGTGTGACTAGGATGGACAGGATAAGGAATCAGTATATTAGAGGGTCAGCTCAGGTTGGACAGTTTGGAGACAAAGCAAGAGAGGCGAGATTGCGTTGGTTTGGACATGTGCTGAGGAGGGATGCTGGGTATATTGGGAAAAGAATGCTAAGGATGGAGCTGCCAGGTAAGAGGAAAAGAGGAAGGCCTAAGATGAGGTTTATAGATGTGGTGAGAGAGGACATGCAGGTGGTTGGTGTGAAAGAGCATGATGCAGAGGACAGGAAGAAATGGAAACAAATGATCCGCTGTGGCAACCCCTAACGGGAACAGCCGAAAGAAGATGATGATGATCAAATCTCTCTCTTTCCCATGTCTATATTTCTTTTTTATACTTTTCAAAAATCTCTAGGTTTTGTTGTTTATATTGTCACATTTTCTCAGATGCTTCTTTTTCCAAACAGATCAAAGTTTCTTAGTCTATATAATGTTTTTCACAAATATATTGTATTAATGAACACAAACTTTTATTTGAGGCTTCTGACAGTTTTTCTTGTGGAAGTATTTTTCTTTCCTCTAATTCCTCTCTTAATCTTTTTGCATATCTTGATTCTGGAAATTCTGGGCTTTTTGCATAATAGTAACAATACAATTTCTTTCTTATCCTCAATAGTCCATTCTGTCGTCTTTATGGCTCTTCTTTGGCCTATCGGTTTGTTTGTGATTTTTGTGGACTGCTACTTCCTTCTACACAGGGGGACCATCCTCCCCCTGGGCCTGGCCTAGCCCATTGTAGGAATGTTTCTGTATTTTGTGGATTCTACACTGCCATTTTTTTCCAGTCCTGGCACCAGTGTGCTTAACAGGATTGGGCACTTTGTTATCCTGGGTCTTGTGCACCCAACTATCTTTTTTATTTTTGACATACTTCTGTCATTGATATATGCTATATAAAATACAGTCTTATATATCAGTGTCATCTTAGTGAGATTTTGTGAAAAAAACAGGGTCTACCTTGTGAAGGTACTCACCATGACTTGAGGATGAATTCAGTTTCACCAATACTACTCTCCTTTGCTTGCTGATTTATCTTCCAAACTGTTGAGGGTCATATTGAATAATATTTTTGAGAATGTAGTTTACAAGGTCACTTATAATACAATCCATGGCTTTGCAGATGTAAGACTGATAGGTCTGTAATTACCTGGCTTAGTTGTAAGGTCACTCTCATGGGGCATCATCACTCATTAGAGATGAAACCAGCATCTAAACTTAGGTTAATTAGTTTAAGGAGTTGGTCTGCAAGGGCATGTTTAACACTATTAATTAAGCAACTATGTATATTGTCGGCTCCCATGAAGGAAATATGTTGTGTCTTGTTTACCACTTTCAATAAATTATCTTTAGAGGTAATTGAGGGGGAGAGGATTAACATATTTCAGGGCTTTGGAGAGAAGTCTTGAGGACAAAGTTTGCACTGAATTTGTTTGCAAGGATGTTGGCAAAGTCTGTTAGGTCAGAATAGGAGGCATTATTTCCAATACGTTCAGAGATAAATATGGGGTATTGTTTCTCAGTTTTATAACATAGCTAAAGAAGAATTTATAATTATTTTTGGCTTCAGAAACCAGCCCAATTCATGGGCTCATTAGTGGACCTAATCGTGTTTTTTTAGATTTTTTAATGCATTTGATAGTTTTTAAAAGGTGTGTTAGATCAGCTATATAATTTCAGAAGTGCCACTCTTTTATTGAAGGATTTATTTATGGCAACAGGCCACCAGGATGGTTTATGTTTAAGTTTCCCATGAAACTTGCTTTTTTTAGGGTCTGCTAGCTCTATGTACTTTCTAAATGACTGTAGTGAAGTGGGCAGGGGTTGTACAGTTAAAAGTGATTTGTTTTATGCTTCATTATTGGTTGGTACATTTGTAGTCTTTAAATTTAGTTGGATTTGTTGTAGGGGCATTTGGGAGTTTAAAGAAGGCAGTCACAAGTTTGTGGTCAGGCATTGCTGAGGAAGGCTATGCCGGACTACCCAAAGAGTGGTGCAAGACGCAGCAATATTTGTAAGAATCAGGGTAAGAATGCTATGTCCTGTAGTTGGTTTGTTTACCAACTGCTAAAGGGAGTTAAGTCTATGAATTTTGGGGCATGTATTATATTAGAGTTCTGGTTGCCCAGTTTCTTGAAGGAGTAGTTAAAGATGGGTCTGCTTCAGATTGTCGAACTACCAGAACATCAAATCACACATGGATGAGACCATCTGCACGAAACCTTGGAACATCGAAACCTAAATAAAAAAAAAAGGTTTTTTTTTTTGCTGCCGCAGGGGCGCTATGCCCCCCTGCACCCCCGCACCCCCTGCTACTTAAATATACCAACGTTGAGATCACACTTACATTGAAGTGAATGGGAATTTTTCCCTAAAGCGATCTCTATGCAAATGGCTCGATGTTCTAAAAAAATGATGTTTTCGTGTGTGTGATCTGCGGTTCAACATTTTGACCATTCAAGAATCTGAAGGAGATCCTTAAAGACACACAAAAGAATGGAGTTTCTACTAATAGAGGAATCATTCAGAACATTGAGGAATTTTACATGGTCATCAGGAGGTAAAGGAAGTGTTCTGTAGCAAGCCTTCAGTTAATAATGAATGCTATCTATAGTGATCTGGGCTTTTTTTATGGATCCTTATGGATGTGCTTGGAGCTACTATGTTCCTTGACAAATATGGGGACTCCACCACAGTTACCTTTGGGTCTGAAGTTGTGAAAATCACAAAACACAGGTACAGAGGAACTGCTCTCTTTACATTTAAACCAAGTATCTCTAACTAAGCAGACTTGGAAACTTTCCAACTGTAGGAGTACCTCAAGATCAGGCAATTTATTATTTAAACTTCTGGCATTGAGAACAGTTACCTTAATGTGATCTGATTTTGGGACTGATATGTTATGTATACTGTAATGTCCATCAAGAAGACTCTGCCTAAAAAGGCACTGGGGCAGGAAAGGCTCTAGTCAATATGCAGAAGCCTTGGAATAAGAGGTACAGGCCATATTTATGTAGCTAGCTGGATTGTCAAGCACCTTGTCACATGATACATACTAAATCCCTTTGGAATGACACCAACTGTTTAACCAGTTATTGAAACCAATTATCTTTTCTTGGTATCTAGGTATCATTCAATGTGAAGGAAGGATTCCACTCAGGACCCGTGGCTTACCTGCCTTTGTAACATGCAGGGAATGTTCTGACATGTTTGTCTGCATATCCTCAAGTTTTACCTCTCAAGTCATTTGCTCCCATATGGATCAATATCATGTTGCAGTCTTATTTGTCAGTAGATAGGGTCCTCAGGGTCCTTGTAATGTTAAAAATCATAGTTCCCAAGGGCACCGGAACCACTGAGCGAGGGGGAAGGCATGCCCCCCCCCCACTTTTACAAGACTACCTTGTCTTGTCCCCATGGCAGCAAAGAAAAGAAACAAAAATGGAGGACCCATTCGTGTGCTAAACACAGGACCCATGCGTGCGTCGTTACACCTAAAACAGGAGCGAAATTTTAAACTTCCGTTACCTGTTATTGTGGAACGTGTGTACAGCTCTTGCTCTTAAGAAGATTGTGTTTCAGCCTGCCTATCTGTTGCTTGTACAGCTCTTGCTCTTAAGGAATTCAGGCACAGGTACATAGATGCTGCTGATCTGTGCTGCTGCTAGGGGGATTGTGTTGCTGATCCGTGCTGCTTTTGGGGAGATTGTGTTGCTGATCCGTGCTGCTGCTGGGGAGATTGTGTTGCCGAACTGTGTTGCTGCTGGGAGGAGTGTGTTGCTGATCCTTGTGGGGGGGGAGTCTCTGATGAATGCTACAAGCATGATAGTGTGGAACTATTCCTTCAGCTGCTGCACATGCCCAGTGCCCACCTTCGA
The DNA here is from genome assembly GCF_019279795.1 of Protopterus annectens. Taxonomy (NCBI): domain Eukaryota; kingdom Metazoa; phylum Chordata; order Ceratodontiformes; family Protopteridae; genus Protopterus; species Protopterus annectens. The sequence goes on along the minus strand of NC_056732.1, from coordinate 125,677,539 downwards.
TAAAAGCCCCAGCTGTGGTGCCAGCCTGCGTTATATTTCAGGTGCATGACTTGTACAGGCCTTAGGTATAGAATGGGCAACTTGATCTGCACTGTGGTACATTTACGTTGGTGAAGGGACATTTAAATACATCCTGGACCACGGAGTGCTTCTGGCTTGAAAGAAGGATCAAGGCTAACTTGGTATTGTATCCATTAAGGATTTTCTGTCTCTGAAATGCAAACTGCCATCTTACTCTTTATACCTAATTGCAGCTCCCTTATACGGGTAAGAAACTCTTTGTGTATTTTGGTAAACAGGATTCCTTTGGACTTTATACACTGTTAGTTTTTAACACTGGTTTCCTAATGGAGTGCTTATATTTTGGAGTAGTTTTAAAAAGATAACTAGACATATCATTACATTACTGTTTACTTTATACTGGGAAGTGTAGCTATACCACAGCAGCATGGCATCATATGCATCAATTCAGCTGTTTTCTTTTTTTTCTTTTTACTATTATTTGTGCACCTCATTACTGCTATTAATTCTGTTTTATTTGTGTTTCTTCATGGGCCTGACTTGTAGAACAAGGCATACCGAATGTGTAGTAATTATTAGGTTTATGCTCACCCATGTCAAAAAGCCTGATTTAACCATGTTTTGTGTCCACCTCCAATAAAATTATGTACATCACCCCTTTTTATGGATAGTTCTTTCCACTACCCCTGTGTTTTCAGTGATCTGGTACCAGTATTATAGTATTTTTGTATTTTATTACAGAGGCATTGACATTTTTACTTGGAACTTTGGAGAATATTGGTTCTTGTAAAATCTGCAGATGAGCTCAGCATGTAGTAACTTTGAAAACACTGTGTCTAAATGAAAGGCTATGCTCAGGTATATTTGAAATAGTAATTAAAATCAAATCAATTGAGAAATTAATTTTTCTTGGAGATGCAAGTGAAAATGTATTAGTTGTGTGTAGAAATAGTAACAAAAGTGCTTACTACTGAAAATAGTGAATCTGTGGATTGTGAGAATTACACAATGGATTAAAATTGTATGTGCCCACACATACATGTTGTAGAAGACTATATAACCCTTGAACAGCCCCTGTAAGTGATCATGATGTGGTTGTATTTATTATAAAAATGAAAATGGTTATAGTTACAACTTTATTAGCAAATTTCAAGGAGTGCACTGAAAAACAAAATGATGAATAGTAATACAAAATGTTGATAGCCTGATATCCTCCCTGCTATGGAGGAAACGGAAACTCTGTATGGTAACATCAATGGCTACTTAATACTTCTCTTAATTGTGACCCAGTGTTTAAGATCTCTGACTCTCATCTCATGGATCTGGGATTCAGTCCTGACCTTTGATCACCTTATGTGGGGAGTTTGCGTGTTCTCATATACATGTGACAATGCGGGTTGATTGACACTCTGAACTGATCGCAGCTGACAGCTTCATGAGAAGAGAATTTTAGTGCTGCTTATGCCAAGTCTGCTTGCATTGTTAGTAGCACAACAGGTAGTATTCTTACCTTTGATACAGAAGCTGTGGGTTCTACTCCCACAGTATGCAGATGGATCACTGATACTGTACTGTGGTGTACTTTAAAGGGAGTGGAAGCAGCAGTCCTGTGAATGCCCTCCTCTGGAGGATTTACCTAGTAACTATGAACCTGTTATCATTTTGCCATCCATTCCCTATTGCAATATTAATAGCTTATCATTTTTTTAATGTAACATAGGCAATGTATTCTTCAAGGGCAACAGGCACTTTATTTGTACATGAAACAATGTTATATCGTGTTATTTGCTAGCAGCAACCTCTTCATTAGTTACAGATCCCTTTAATGTGGAATTATTTAGATGACTTTACTTCAGAGATTTTGCATATTTACTGATATTGGTGGATTGTAATGGCAGAAGTTTGAGTGGCCTTTTATGGCTGAAATTGTCTGAAATTGGTATTTTTGTCATTATTGGTTCACACATTTTGTTTAATTGCTTACTAGAAGACTGTTCAAAACTGCAAATTTAAAACACATTCTAACAAAAAGGTGCTCTATTATACAAGGAATATAATTTAATACAATCAGGAAAGTGAATCAAAGAATGCATACATGTATGCATGGCCCTAAAAATGTGTAAGGAGCCTATGATTTGAAAACAACCCAGAGATAAGCTTAGTCCTCTACTGGCCAGATGCAAAATAAATGTGGGTTTTCATGCCTTTTCAATGAATGTGAGTTTCAAGGGCAGAGGAGTTTACTGCTCACGCTAAGTCTGTTTTCACTGCGAGATTGTATTGTTTAGCAAATGGCTCAGTATTTGTGCTATTTTATTTCAATTTCTGTAATCATTGTAGAAGTAAATAAGAAAACAGTATGTACACTGACAGGTTTGAGCAGTGTTTATGGTAACTGAGGAGAAACAGCCAGGTAATGGAACACTGGAGTGGCTGGAGAGGGGCCTGCTGCTGGAGCAGCAGGTGCTTACAGACTATCCATTCAAGTAAAACAAAGCTTATCCCTGTCCATATTCAAATGTAACTTGGATCTAAGGATGGGTAATAGAAAATGTATTCCAGGATTGCCCCTCACGCCACTAATGGATAGAGGCAGTTCCTAAATGCTGCATTCCTTACATGGATCCCCTCAAATTATCTATGGTATGATCACAGTTATTCTCACTAGGGCTAATGCACAATTATCAGCAATGGGATAGGTAAGATAAATCAGGAAATGTTAATTTAAGCGCCAACAAGGAAATTGGCTAAGCTTAAAATGTCCTCTAAGCGAACCCACAGTATGTTGTGTTAGTAAATAGTTTTTAAAAAATTGCCCTTTTTAGATCACTAAGTGCCCCTCTCACCCTCCCCCTAGTCTTCAACAGCTTCTAGTGCCTATGATAGTTCCCTGCAAGACAGCTCATTATAACCCTCACCTTGTCCAGCCTTGTGAGTGATGAGTCAGTGTGAATGACAAAATAGTCACTTATCAGCTGTAGTAGTCCTGTCTGGTAAATTTGGAATATATTTGCTCAGGCTGACACTTTATGGTAGACACACATCAGTGGATGAGTGATCTGTTTTTTTTTCTGTGACATACAATCCTTATTTCTAGGAGACATTAAGAATGCTTTTTTTTCAGCCACAGCATAATATATTTTGGCCTGATTATTGAAGAATTGTGGTGGATGTGTCTGAAGATGACAGGGCAAGTTTTTAGGAGAGAAGGGAACCTCCAGATTAATCAGGTAAATTAGGTATTTAAATTGCTTACAGATGCACTTATAACTATTGAGAATAAGATCAACATCTATCAGCATACTGTAATTAATATATTGTCATAGGAGACCTAGTGCTAAAAGACTGTCAACAGAGGAGAAACTTACAGGCTGACCTTTTATCTTGTCCAGTGCTTAGGTGTTTAATGAGCAAAGTAAATGTAGCAAAGGGTGTATGTAATTATAGTAGAATAAAACAAAATATACAGAAGCCCCTTCAGTGAGTGGTAGTCTTTTCCAAGATGTTGCAGATTTTAAAAGCAAGATGAAAAAATGGTTAATACTTTTAGGTAGCGTAACCCAATCTTTAGGTCCATAGGTGTGTACTAGGCTAATGGCCCTGGAGCCTTTACAAGCATAGCTCATAGGATTACCCCGGCATTGTGCCACCCGACCTTAGTTCCCAGTGCCTCTGTCGAGTAAAGCCACTGGAGTGATCCCTGGGGTGAATTTTCTATTTCCCATCCACTCATCAAGATTTCTCTTGAAGAGGGCCAGTGAGGTGCTCTGCTTGACATGTATGGGAAGTCTATGCCTTAGCATGGGCAGTCTCTGGGTTATGAACCTGTTCTTCCAGCATGTTCTGTTGATTGTGGTAATGAGGTTGAGGTCTCTGGAGTGTATGGTGCAGAGGGATTGGGATTTCTTTAGTTGTAGCATTTCTAACAGAACTAGGTCAGACATGGCTTTGTAAGTCAAGCAGCGATCGCTTCTAAGTAGGCGATATGAGACAGAGAATAGTTGGAGTTTTTTAAGTCTGTCCATATAGGACAAGTGTTTAAGGCCTAGGATTCTCTTTGTGAGGTACTTTTGAGGCCTCTCCAGTTGTTGCAGGTGTCTAGTGAGGTACATGCCAAATGGGGCATTGTACTCGATGATTGGCCTAATGAGGGAAGAGTAGAGGGAGACAATGACCTCTTTCTTCCTGGATGCAAAACCCTTAGTAATGAGATGTGCCACATAGAAGGACTTTCTGACCAGAGCGGCAATGTGGTGGTCAAAAGAGAGGTTGCTGTCAACCTGTGCTCCTAGATCTCTTATAATGCCTTCTGTGTTCAGTGGACTACCATTGATGTGGTAATTCAGGGGAAATGGGTTTTTCCCAAGGGGGATGACGACACATTTTTTGGCATTGAGCTTAAGGCTATGGTTCTGACACCATTCATTGGTCTTATTGAGGCCTTTCTGTAGGATGTCAACATCACTTGGGGAGTTAATAATAGCTAATAATAATGGTTAATAATAATAATAAAATGTGAACTTTGTCAGCCAGAGTCCATTTGTGTTGGCCTGGACTTCAGAGAAGTAGATACCAAACAGGAGAGGACAAAGGCCTGAACCCTGTGGCACTCCACTCGTGACTAGTTGACAGTCTGACTTGGAGTCAGCTACTTTCACACTGTGGGTTCTATCTGTGAGTCAGTTTGCAACCCACCTAGTGATATAGGGGTTGATGCCTAGTTAGTGAGTTTTTCTATGATTCCTGAGTGGGGAATGGTATCAAAGGTCTTGACCAGATCAAGGTAGGCTGTATGAACCACCTTACCGTCATCCACAGCTCTGGTGACTGACTCAAAGAAGTTGACCAAGTTGAGCAGGCATGATCTACTTTTCACAAAACCAAACTGTGTAGGATCCAGAGTTTGAAGATTCCCTATATCCTTGTTTATTAGGCCCATGATGATGCGTTCCATAGCTTTGCATATTAGACTCATCAGGCTAATGGGGCGATAGTTCCCAGGGTCTGTAAGTCATTCCTCCCTTGTGGAGAGGGATGACTGTAGCAGTGTGCTATTTGGGAGGGATAAAGCCTGAGGTGAGGCTGTGATTGAACAGGGCACACAGATGAGGTGCCAGTTCACTCTGTAGTTCATGTAGAACACAGCCAGGGATATAGTCAGGTCCCATAGAAGCTGTATTCTTGGCCTTGGACAGTGCTGTTTTACCCTGTGCAGCAGTAATACTGGGTGCCTGACAATCTACTGGTATTGTGATTGGTCCTTTGCGGGGGAAGAGAGTGGTAAAGTTGGCACTGAATCTGTCAGCTAGTATATTGGCAATATTTGTTGGCTCGGTATAGGAGGTACCATTGTGCAGTAGCTCAGAGTAAATCTAGGTATTGCCGTGGAGATTCTTTACGTAACTATAGAAGGCCTTGTAGTTGCCTTTACTATCTGCTGCAATTCTGTTTTCATAGCTAGCTTTACAGGATTTGATGAAGGATCTCAACCTTTTGTTGAGGCTGACAAGGGAGTTTTTCCAGTCTTGGGACTTCATCTTATTCCACATCAGTTTCTTCCTTCTGTTGTAGAGTTTGTTTATGGCAGGGGACCACCAGATTGGCTTCCTTTTTTTTTGAGGAGAGCATCTTGGTTCTACTGGGTATGACGAGATCCATGCATTTGTGTACATGTTCATACAGTGCATTGGTGTATGATTCAGCGGTCATGCAACTATTCTCCATTTGCATGGGTGCCGTGAAGTTAGTCACCTCTGTTTTTAGGAACCCAAAGTTAGCTTTGAAGAAGTTTTTCATGGTGGTTACCTTTTGTGTGGGGGGAGGGATGTGGATTTCCAAGGTGATTAGTTTGTGGTCAGATCTAACCAGGGAGGATTTGACTATTGGTGTACAGAAACAGCTGCTCATGTTAGTAATGACCAGGTCAAGGATGTTGCTACCTCTAGTGGGGGTAAAAATGAGCTGGTCCAGGGCACTGGAATTAATGAATTCCAGAAAACATTGGGCAAGTGTATTGGTACAGGAACAGTTTTCCCAGTTAATGGAGGGGTAGTTGAAGTCACCCAGTATGAGAGTGTTAGGTTGGACCCTAATATTCTCCAGGGTGCTTAGGAACATGGAGTGTGAGTCTTGGGACATGGTTGGGGACCTATAGCAGGCTATGACCTAAATCGCTGTCTTACCCAATGTTAGCTGCACCTGAAGTATCTCAGATGCGTTATGTTGGGCTACCAGTCTGGAGGTGTGTGCGTCCTTTATGAATATGGAAACACTACCGCCTTTGGAGCTTCAATCCAAGTTCTGGGGCAAAAGGTGTGGAATGAGTTATAGCCTGGTAGTGCAGGGGTGCTTTTAGCTGCCTTGAACCAGGTCTCTGTTACAGCACAAATGTTGATGTTCTCCATTTTAAGGAGTGCTTTGAGTGAGTGCATTTTGAGATTTAGACTTCTAGCATTGAGCAGCATGACCCTCAGATTGCATGTGTTTGTAGCTGTTACCATGGTAATTTGGTATTTGGAACACTGCCTAAAAAGGCACTATAGGGATGGCAAGAGCCTTGGCCAGTATCTGGAAGCCCAGGGGTGACAGATGCAGGCCATCTCTGGCAAAGCTTTAAGGTCTGTCAGTCATGTCATTCCAGGCAGACAGATACTGGATCCCCTTAGAATTACACCAGAAACTTAGCCAGTTGTTGAAATCAATCATTTTCTGCTTGTACTGTGGTATCATTCTGGGTGATGGTAGGATGCTGCTCAGGGCTAGGGTCATACCCGCCTGTGCTACATAATCTAAGAGCTCCTCCATGTCTCTTTTCATGTAGTTCAGGGAGGTACGTCTTAGGTCATTCACACCCACATGTACAATGACAGAGTCATATTTGTACCTGTTGTTGAGGGACCTGAGTGCGTGCATTATGTGGTGGATCCTGGCACCTGATAGGCAGCTGACTGTTACTTTCTCCTTATTCAACCTAGTGAGTGGGGCATCAGTGTGCCTCACTATCAAGTCACTTATGACTAGTGTGTTGGACATGCTGTTTTGCCTTAGGGGATTTGGTTGAATCGCACACTGTTTAGGAGAGTTATGTGTCTCATGATTAGTGTTGTGTTGTGGTGCTCGAGTGCGTTTCTGCCTTGGAGGTCTCTGCTGTTTGGATAGATTTTTATTGAGAGCCTCAGTGAAGGTAGGTGTGTGGTTTGTGTTTTTATGTGATGACAGTGCTGGTGTGTGTTCTGGAGGGCTATGTGTTCCATGTGGTGTGGTGCAAGTGTTGACCTTCTCCTCTTGACCAGCTATTCCGGTCTTGACTGGAGAGTATGTGGCTTCCAATTTGGATATATAAGTGCATCTCTCTCAAGTCTGAATGTTGGGAGGTAAGAGGAGAGGGTTGTCAGTGTACATGAGGGAGTTGCTTCATTGCCTCAGGATGCCCAAGTTCACCAGATTAATAGGAGAAAGCACAGGGAACTGACCTTTAGACATGCCTGGAGGGGTGGGCATTAATAATAAGTACTGGAGCTGTTTCCTTGTAGAACATTTAGTGCTGGTAGCACTTTTTCTGTGCTACAGTAATTGCTACAAGAAGTCTGGTAGAGTGCTAAACTAATAAGCTATTAAAAGTGCCAGAGAGGAGAGAACTAGCAGATCTAAGGGAAAAATTGAAGAGCAGGTTTTGGCACCACTCAGAAGCTTACAAGCAGTCCTGGATACAGCAAATCTGTATCTGGACTAGACTAGCTTCAGGAAAGGTGGGAAAAACACAAATGTGGGCTTTTAAACCAGAAAGTTGAAAGAGATGGAAAAACTGCCCAATAAACTACATTTCTGGGCCAGAAACCACTCCTCTTGTGGTAGATAGGCTACCTAGTGCTTATCACTCCCACTGACAAGCTAGAAGGCTTCCCTCTAACACAGAAAGGCTTGGGGGCTCAGAATCTTACAAACAGTCCTGGATACAGCAAATCTGTATCTGGACTAGACTAGTTACAGGAAAGGCAGGAAACAAGTGCAAAAATGGGCTTTTAAACCAGAACGTTGAAAGAGATGGAAAAACTGCCCAAACGGCTAATAAACTACAATTTCTGGGCCAGAAACCACACCTCTTGTGGTAGATAGGCTACCTAGTACTTACCACTCCCACTTGATAAGCTAGAAGGCTTCCCTCCAAAACAGAATGGCTTGGGGGGCTCAGAAGCTTACAAACAGTCCTGGATACAGCAAATCTGTATCTGGACTAGACTAGTTACAGGAAAGGTGGGAAACAAGTGGAAACACAGGCTTTTAAACCAGAAAGTTGAAAGAGATGGAAAAACTGCCCAAATGGCCAATGAACTACAATTTCTGGGCCAGAAACCACTCCTCTTGTGATAGATAGGCTACCTAGTGCTTACTACTCTCACTGATATGCTAAAAGGCTTCCCTCCAACACAGAAAGGCTTGGGGGGCCAAGAACCTTACCAACAGTCCTGGATACAGCAAATCTGTATCTGGACTAAACTAGTTACAGGAAGGGTGGGAAACAAGCACAAACATAGGCTTTTAAACCAGAAAGTTGAAAGAGATGGAAAAACCACCCAAACGGCCAATAAACTACAATTTCTGGGCCAGAAACCACTCCTCTTGTGGTAGATAGGCTACCTAATGCTTACCACTCCCACTGATAAGCTAGAAAGCTTCCCTCCAACACAGAAAGGTTTGGGGATCTCAGAAGCTTACCAACAGTCCTGGATACAGCAAGCCTGTATCTGAACTAGACTAGTTACAGAAAAGGTGGGAAACAAGCACAAACATGGGTTTTTAAACCAGAAAGTCGAAAGAGATGGAAAAACTGCCCAAATGGACAATAAACTACAATTTGTGGGCCAGAAACCACTCCTCTTGTGGTAGATAGGCTACCTAATGCTTACCACTCCCACTGATAAGTTACAAGGCTTCCCTCCAACACAGAAAGGCTTGGGGGGACTCAGAAGCTTACCAACAGTCCTGGATACTACAAATCTGTATCTGGACTAGACTAGTTACAGAAAAGGTAGGAAACAAGTACAAACGTGGGCTTTTAAACCAGAAAGTTGAAAGAGATGGAAAAACTGCCCAAACGGCCAATAAACTACAATTTCTGGGCTAGTAACCATTCCTCTTGTGGTAGATAGGTTACCTATTTTTTTACCACTCCCACTGATAAGCTAGAAGGCTTCCCTCCAACACAGAAAGGCTTGGGGGGCTCAGAAGCTTGCCAACAGTCCTGGAGACAGCAAATCTGTATCTGGACTAGAATAGTTACAGGAAAGTCAGAAAACAAGCTTAGATTTGTTTTCCAGAAAGCAGCTAAAACAGCACTAAAAACAATTCAAGTGCAATGCAAGCTAGCACACTTGAGTGTGTAGCAGTATTAAAGCAGATACAGTTTAAATAAATGCAATTTATTCAAAATGTATTCTGAACTAAATTCAATTGTTTTATTCAACTCTGAACAGTTAAAAAGTGCCAAAAATATATTTATTAGCTGAGAAGCACACTCAGTCAAAACACAAGGAGATTGGTTTGTTAGTATAAGTGCAAAGGGAGGAAGGAGGAGCAGAAGATAATTCAAGGTTAAGAACCTAAGTGGGTTAGTCTTCTCAAATGTTCTCTCTGTATCAGGTAGAATGAACACTAGACTGGGAGTAGTGTCCCAGATCAAATTTACAGTAGGGGCGGGCAACTGCAAAGCCACCAACTATAACAACACCACAAGAATACAGCGAGAGGGAGAAAACCAGTTTCAGAACAAATCAGAAATAGCAAACAATGTCAGCCAATATATAAAACAATTCAGTCAAGCAAAAATTAAGACAATGCAGAACTCTGAAAAGTTAAAGGGCCAAGAAATATACTTATCAGCAATGTATTTCCAGATTGTTTGAGAAGCACTCTTCAGTCAGAACACAAGGAGAGTTTAATAGTGTATGCAGGAAATTACAAATAGCAGTCTAAGGGGAAGAACATCCTAGTGTGATTTCATATTTCTCTCTGGTATAAGTAGATGAGGTGAGACTTGGAGGAGCTTCTAAAGAAAAATTATTTTAAGGGCAGGCAATTCAAGAGCCACTAAGTACAAAAGTGGAACATGGATTCCTGGGTGGGCATTCAGTTTTCTTGATCTATGAAATACAATAGAACTATACAAGTATTTTATTTTATTATTTTATTTATTTATTTTACATTTGTTTACAGGGATAGTCCAACTGGATACATGTCCATTTTCAGCGGAGGCCCGGGGAGAAAAGCTCCACATAGTTAAACATACAAAAGGTTACACAAGAAGTTAGAAAACAATTAGAATATATAAGAACAGAGTGGTAATATATCTAATGTACATTGGTTTAGTAATGTTCTCTAGTAGGGACTCACAGTTCTCATGGACAGAGACAATTACAAGTAAGATTGTAACTCACAGTTAGTCCCTAGTAGGGACTCACAGTTCTCATAGACAGACGCAATTACAAGTAAGATTGGATACATAGCATGGTGATGTAGTTAGATGTTATCATAATTACTGATTATGCTATGATAATTACTGATTATGCTATTGTTTTATAACTTAATCCAGGTTGGTACATGGGCATAGCCAGCTCAATTTGAGATACTGTCTGAGGGTTTTTTTTAAGAGACTTTTGGAGGATTGTAGGGTTATATAGTTTGGCAAGGCATTCCAGGTTTTGCCAACAAAGTTAGTGAACTGGGATTCACCACCTGAGTTATTAGCTTTGTGGGTTTGGACCAGTAATTTGTTGGCTGATCGTAGGGATCTCAGGTTGCTATATGGCTTAATAATATTTATAAGAGAGGGGGTATCTTTAGGGTGGTACAGAACTTTGTGCGCTAACAACAGTTGATTGAATTGAATTAAGCTGGGCAGTTCTAACCATTCTAGTTGTTTCAGGTTCTGGCAGTGATGGGTTCTATAGGTGGAGCCAGTGGCGAATCTGGCAATATGGTTGTAGCTATGGGACAGCTTACTTAGTTCAGTTTTATTGAGGTTTGAGAGTACAGGTGAGGCATATAAAAGAGTAGAGAGTAGGTGTGTTCGGGCGATTTCAGTCCTAGCCAGTGGGGTTAAGAGTGTCTTGTTTCTATACAGTGATCCAAGCTTCTTATTGATGGTCTTTACAGATTTATTGATCTGTATGGTTTTGTAAGTTTTGTTTTGTTTATTTAAATACTTTAAAGGGAGTGACTGCTCAAATTATACATTTGTGGACAAGTTAACATAATCATCAGACAACAAGGGAGACACTGGCCTTAAAGAAGAACCTTGGCCAATAGTCAAGATTTTCTTCCCACAAAAAGTGTTTTTCTTTCTTTGGAATCCAAGACTAAATTATTTATTTATTTATTTATTTATTTATTTATTTATTTATTTATTTATGTATTTATTTATTTGACATTTGTTATCCGGGTATGTCCAACTGAGCCAAATGGCCTGTTTTCAGTGGAGACCTGAGGAGAAAAGCTCCAGTTTAAAAATATTAATGGGAGAGTGTAGAATAAAGAATACAAATGTTTGCATGCAGCATTGTAACATATAGAGTACAAAGACTATATATACAATAGTGTGTGCACAGAGAATACAGTTGCTGGTATGCAATAAGGAAACATAATGTGCATTGACTATACATCTAGTGGAGAAACAGCAATAATTAATTTTTTACAATATTTAGACCATCTTTAGAATAACACGAGTAAACAGTCGGTACAAACATGTTCTTTATCAGGTAGTATAGTAACAGTAAAGAAATTTTCACCAGTTTGAATGAGACAGATCATTTTGTTAATGTAAAAAAGGAGAGACTGTGGACAGAGCAGAGAGAAGAAGAAGGTTAAGGGGGATTATGGCAATAGCAGGTTAAGGAGGTAGTTTTTGGGTCTGGTTTTGAAGAGGTTGGTACTATTAATGCTGTGGATGTCAGGAGGAAGCCTATTCCAGGCCTGGGAAATTTAATTTTTGTAGAGAAGTTTGTCAGTGTTTTTATTTGGTTTATAGATGGCAAGGAAGTTCTGGCCAGAGCTACGACGTGAACGAGCTGGGGTATAAGGGGATACTAAGCATGAAAGAGAGGGGCAAGCTTGGGGATTATTAAGTACAGAGTGAGTGAGCTGAAGTTGGGAGATGAACAGAAGTTGGGGGAACTCACGCCATTGGAGTATTTTAGGGCAAGGCAATGATGTGATTTATATGGTTGTGCAGAGGCAAATCTGGCTATATTGTTATAGGTTTGCTCGAGTTTGGTCAGTAGAGATGACTGGAGATGGGTAAGGTTCGGGGTTGTGTAGACAAGGCATGGAAGGAGGAAGGCTTGGGCAAGTGTAGGTTTGGAGTTGGGAGCTAGGAATTTGTTATTTCTATACAGAAGACCTAGTTTCTGATTGGTTTTCTTAATACATTGTTGTATATGGATACCGAATTTTAGCTGGTCGTTGATTATAGTGCCGAGTAATTTGGTTTGAGATTCTGCTTTGATGAGGGTGTTATTAAGAGAGGAGATGACAAAGGTGGATTTGTGGTGGCAGAGAGAGTATTGGGGAGGAATAGTAGGAGCTTAGTCTTTTTGAGGCTGAGTATGAGTTGGTGGTCTGTTAGCCATTTTTCCACAAATGAGAGAATGCTTTGTGTAATGGAAAGAAGGCTAGAGATGTTGTCAGCGACAGAGATGAGAACAGTGTCATCAATGTATTATGAGAGTGGAGCTGGAGGAGGAGGAATAGAGATTATTAGTGAAAATGTTGAAAAGGAGGGGACCAAGGATAGAGCCTTGGGGGGGGGGCACCAGTCTGGATGGGTGGAAAAGGGAAACAGGTAGATTGCCATCTCACAGACTGGAGCTGGTTAGAGAAGTAGCTGGAGAACCACTGAATTGTAGAGGGGAGAGCTTAAGTTCAGTTAGTTTAGAGATTAGCTTGGGGTGGGTGATAGTACTGAAAGCTTTAGAGTGGTCAAGGAATAGAGAGGATACCAGAAGAGTTTTGGCCATTGCTTCAGCGATTTTGTGGGTAAAGGATAGGAGGGCAGTGGAGATGCTATTATTAGGCCTGAAGCCAAGTTGAGAAGGGTTCAGAAGGTTTTCTTCAATTAGGAATTTAAGGAGCTGGTTATGAATACATTTTTCAAGGATTTTGGAGAGTAGACAGAGGATGGCTATAGGTCTGCAGTTTGATGGGTCTGTCAAGTTACCTCCTTTGTGAAGTAGTACAGCATAGAAAGACTTCCAGATGTTGGGGACAGTGGCCTCCTGGATAGATCTGTTAATAAGGATAGGTACAGGGTAGGCTATAGAGTGGGTTGCACGTTTAAGAAAGGGGGGGTTGTCTGTAGAGGGAGAGTATGGTTTTAGTTTTAGTAAGAGAGACTTTATATAGGGAGTGGAGACAGGGTTGATAGAGAATGAGTAGTGTGCCTGGTGGTATGTGTGGTATGAGAAAGGTCTTGGTTGTGGCAGGGTTGGGTTCGTTTTTGAACTGATTCAATAAAGTGGGAATTAAGTAAGATGGCTATTTCATGGGGAAGATTGTTAGGGTAGGGACTGGGGATGGTAGGCTCACCAGGGTCCATGATTTTATTGATGGAGTGCCAGACGTTTTGGGGTTGGACTTATGGGTGCACTGCGCCTCATAGTAGATTTTTTCCTTGTCTTTAGTGATTTGTTTTTGGGAAAGGTTTTGTAGTTCTTTATATTTTTGGAGAACTGGGGGAGATTTAGTTCCTAGCCATTGTTTCCAGTACTTATCTCTCTTTTTCATGAGAGTGGGGGTGTCTTTAAATAGCCAGGGAGAGCAAGTAGATTTCATTCTAACCTTTTGTAGGGGGGCTAAAGAGTTGAGGATATCAAGAAAAGTGCAAGTAAAGTAGAGAACAGCATTGTTGAGGGGAAGGTACTTTAAGTGGTTCCAGTTAATAGCAATGAGCCTCTCATTGAAGATTTCAGCATTAAAGAAAGAGATGTTGCGGAATTCTCTAATATGGTGGGACTTAGGTATTTGAGTGGAGTATCTTTCAACTCGGACAGGGAGAGGGTCACTTAGGGAGTTAGGTAGGGAACAGGGGTTATAATATAGGGTAGGGTCAGTGGTAAGAATCCAGTCTAAAATTGAGCAGTTTGAGTTATTGTAGCAAGTAGGAGTTGAGTTAAGTTGGTGAAAGTCATAGAGGTTGATATGTAGAGTAGGAGCAGTAGTAGATAGTTGTTACCAGTCAATGTTAACACCACCATGTAGTAAGGTTTCATAGTGAATATGTATTGAGAGCCAGGATAGGATAGATTCAAGGAGAGGAATGTTGTTACCAGGTGGAGTATATATAACTGCAATGGCAATTTTCTTTTGGGGGTTCAGGTGGTAGTTAAGAAGTAGTAGTTCAGCAGGGTGAAAGTTAGGCAGTGGTAGAGTTAAGGGGGATAGGTTTAGGTACTCTGAGTACATGACTGCAACTCCTCTACCTTGTTTGGCATTTCTATCTAGATGATAAATGTTGTAGTGGGGGGTATAATTTCAGTGTCAGAGATGTGTGGTTTTAACCAAGTTTCAGAAAGAGCTAAGATATAGGAGAGTAGAAGGAGATCCAAGAGTGTAGCTCTGTAACTTTATTGGGTAGGCTCTGTATGTTGATGGTGTATAAGGAGAGGTGCTTGGTTGGGTTGGAGTTATTGGTAGATGTGGTGGGGGGAGAGGGGCCCAGGATTGGTGTGAATGTCACCATCAAGTAGTAGGTTGGGAGAGTGGGTATGGCTTTATGGAGTAAAAATAGAGATGACAAGGTTTATATTTAGGTTTAAGGGATGTAGTTGAGAGAGTGAATATTTTAAGTTTATGTAACTGAGTGTATGGAGAATTGAAAAGAGAGGGACAGATTAGGAAGGGGAGGGAGAGTTCAGAGTGGGGTACAGGATAGGTATGTGTACGAGCTGAGAAAAATTGATTAAGTGCAGAGTGATAGGATGTAAGGAGTGAGAAATGTAGTAGTAGGGAAGCTGGGATGATGAGGAGTGGAGTTGTGTGTGTGTAAGGCATGAGGGCTGGAGAGTTAGGAATAAGTAGTGAAAGAGATGAGGTGAATGTCAGAGAGGTTTTGGTATGGTGGGAGGTACGGGGCAGAGAGGAAGTGTGAAGAAAAAAGTATTAAGTTGGTAAGTAGAGGAAATAGAATTAAAAAATAATTGAGAAGTTGCAGGAGGGAAGGTGTATGTTAGAGAAGGGAGTTACAAGTAGGCTAAGGACTACCATGATTAGATGAAGGAGGGGCTAGGATAAAAGTAAGAGAAGAGTGATCAGAGGAGGGTGGAGACAGTTGGGATTGGATGATTTGGAGATGTGGGAGGGGCCAGAGCAAGGTGAATGAGGTATAAATGTAGAGTATGCAGGGCTGGTTGGGAATGGGGGTAGGGGAGTGGAGTGAGCCCGAGTGCAGTGAAGGGTGAATGGAGTGGATACAGCCAACCCTCAAGATGAGCGATGGTTCAAAGAAAACATATCTGTTGCTGTGGTCTACAGCAATGGTAAGTTGCAGGGTGCTCTAGGTATCAGAGAGAAAAAAAGAAAAATAGAAATGAAATACTAGAGTGGTATCTTAAAGTTATCTTCACTCTTTAGTAATGGTACAGTTTCTGTAAGTCTCTCACTATGAGCAAAATGCCATGTACTCTAAAGGCGTAGAAGGACAACTCTGAGGGTTATGGGACAGAGATAATTACATGACCAGTGAAAAAGTAAGCACAAGACTATGCGAGAATTAGAGGGTAAATTGAGCCAATTGTAAAGACCTAAGGGTCTGGGTGGCTACGGGCATATGTAGACGAAGAGGATGATAACTATGCAGAGTATCCTAGTGGCATGGTCCCAGTAGCAGAAATACAAATGTAATAGGTAGTATTTGAATACAGTACATTTAGTTTAAGATTGCTGAAAAGCCACAGGGCTGGTTAACATACTTAGTTGAAAAGTATTTGGTGCGCTTTCTTCTCAGCTAGTTGATGGGGACACCCAATGTTGGACTGAATGCAGAAGGGATAAAAACTGAAAAAATAAGAAAAAGTTAAGGTGAGTTTGAGATACTAAGGAAGAGGATGAAGAAATTCTAGAGAGAGTAGAGAAGAGGAGGGAGTAGTGTGAACACAGTAAGAAAGGGAACAGACAAATAGAAGATTAAAGTACTGGTAATGAGGGAGAACAGTGTCACTGAGAGATGAGGGTAGGAAGCAGAGACAGAAAATATCCACCAATTGTAATTGCAAAAATATCATGAAACTATGCAGTTAAACCAAAAAATAAACACTAAAATCTGCACATAAGTTGAAACAGAAGTATTTACACATGTAAAAAGCAGTAGTGCATTAACTCGCTAAAACAAAATGTAGCACACAATTGATAGAAGTAATCTCCAACAATTAGGACTAAACACTTTACATACAGAAAAAACATAATTTAATAATTATTTTTGCCTTTCTTTCATGCATCTGATTCATCTGTTACATCACAACAGCTACTAAGAGTGGCACAGTAACTAAGTTAAGTCACTTATCCCAACAACAGAGCCATTAAGAAAACAATTACATTTAACAATGACATTTAACAGCTACTAAAACCCACCCAAAAGGCTACCCCCAAACCAACCACCCCTGACACTAAAGTTCCCATTGAAACACAATTTAACTCCCACTTTGTGAACTCAATTCTATCCTTAGTATCACAAGACAGTTCCTTCCTCACTAGCCCACCAAAAACACATAACACTAATACAAGCTTTACCCTCAAAACAGTTTCCACCACTTCAATCAAAAGCATGCTCTCCAAACTAAAAACCTCCTCAACAGCAGCCGACCTACTCCCTAGCTATTTCTTGAAACTCACAGCAGATGCTATTGCTATCCCAATCTCCACTCCACTCTCATAAACAGATCAGTAGTTGAAAACCATGTGCCCAAACTCTGGAAAATATCCTATGTTACACCCATATATAAACTGAACTTAATAACTACAGACCCATTGCTTTACTCTCCCCCCTGGCCAAAATCCTAGAAAAATGCATCCATACCCAGATGCTAAAATATCTCCTAGACAGCAACATCCTGTCACCTACTCAGCATGGTTTCAGACCTCCCCATAGTACCACTACAGCCCTCATCTGCTTCACAGACACAGTAAACCATCTCAAAAATGAAGGCCTGCAGGTGTCAACTCTTTTTTTGGATATGCCCAAATCATTTGACACAGTCTCATACCAAATCCTGCTAAACAAACTAAACCAGTATCACCTATCAAATTCCACTCTTACCTGGTTCCAAAGCTACATAACCGACAGGTACCAAGCTGTGAAATGGGAAATTATCTCTCTCCTCAGCTGCCCATAACTATATGAGTCCCACAGGGTTCTATCTTAGGACCACTACTATTCACAATCTTCACAAATGACCTCCATACCTCCACACAGCATGCATCTATCATTCAGTATGCAGATGACACTACCTTAATCTGTGCTGCACAAAACATTCCCACCCTCCTGCAAACAACTCAGCTAGCATTCTCTGATGTTGAAAACTACCTAACCAAAGCCCAAATTATCCTCAATCCAAAGAAAACTCAGCTTATGATTATAACCAGTTCTAACAAAAACACGGGTAACAATCAATTCACTATCTACTCCACAAATGCTACTCCAATCGCTCCAGTGGCACAGGCTAAGCTATTGGGAATAACCATAGACTCCCACCTAAAACTTGATAGCCATCTCAACTTAACTATTAAAAAGTACATGCCAAATTGGGATCACTCTACCGTATCAAACCATTTCTTACCAACAACACAAAATCAGCCATTGCTCGCTCCCAACTTCTATCCACCCTACTCTATGCATCTCCCATTCTGACTAATCTCAACAAAACTGAACTAAGCAAAATGGAAGCCTGCTATAACAGAATTGCCCGCTTTGCTGCAAATTGCTCATATAGAACTCATCACTGTACTGCTTTGAAACAGCTCCACTGGCTTGAACTGCCCAACCTCCTAACCTACAATCAGCTCTGCCTCTGTCATTCTATTACCTCCCCAATAAGTGTCCTGCCCTCAAAAACCTAGTATAACATCACTCAGCCAAAAGGTCTCTTAGATCAAGCAAGCTACTACTAGAAGTCACCAAATTGCTACAATAGCTTTGGAGATACACTATATACTGATCAAACATTTTGGAAATATAGAGTATATTTCAGAGCATTTATTATAATTGTAATTGCCTTAATATTGCTACAACTCAAGTGCTCTAGGTTGCACTGCATCTGAAGTGTTTGTGTGTTTTAGCTGCTTTTCTGTATATATAGACTTCTCTGTTTCTTTAACTAAATAAGCTCTGCAAAGTTGTTTTATTGCATTCCTGCCTGTATTTCTGAGTTTTTTTGCACTTTTAAAGTCTGTTTTTGCTTAGTTTAACTGGTAGGCTACACACTCAAGTGCGCTAGCCGAATTAAAGCATTTACTGTGTTTCTGTACCTAATTTCTGCTACTTTGTAAAAAAAAAAAAAAAAAAAAATTCTTGTTTCCCACCTTTACTGAACTAGAATAGTCCAGTCTTCAGGTATTGCTGATCTCTGGGCTGTGTCATAATTCCTGTGTTGCCCATATCCTTATTTGGATAGGAGGAAGCTTCTTTGTTCACCAGTGAGAGTGGGGAGCTCTGAGCAGCCTATCTGTCCCTTGAGGAGTGGTTCCAGCCCAGTGACCTGTAGCTTATTGGCTGTTTTGGGCCATTTCCTATCTCTTTCTAACCCCCTGCTTTAAAGCCAGCTTTAGCGCGCTTTTGCGCGCTTTTGCGCTTGTAATTTAAAGTCTGTCCTGTTTATTGCATTTACCTGTTGAGGCTACACACTCAAGTGCGCTAGCCTGTGTTACATACTTATTGCATTTTTCTGCTGTTTGTTGCCAAAAAGAAAAAAACAATATCCTTGTTTCCCATCTTTCCTGACCTAGAGTAGTCCAAATACAGGCTTTGCTGTATTCTGGACTTTTGGAAAGTTCCTGTGTTGCCCATTTCCTTTCTTGGATAAAGGGAGGCTTCTTTGTTCACCAGTGGCAGTGGGGAGCTTAGAGCAGCCTATCTATCCCTGGAGGAGTGTTCCCAGCACAAGAATCTGGTAGTCTATTGGCCGTTTTGGGCCAATTTCTAGCTCTTTCAAGTCCCCCTGTATAAAACCCGCTTTGGCGCAGTTTGTGCACTTGTTACTACTCAGCCAAGCTCCTCATGGTCCTGCAGAGTGGTGCTACCAGCAGAGAGGCTAAAAGAGCGACTGCTAACCTGATAAAAGTGTTTTTTTCCTGCTACTACCTGGGCGACTGTCCGATCTAGCTAAACTGCAAGTATTTCTGCTTCTTGAACTGTTTTAAACTGTTTAAAGTTGTTTTTTGCACCTGCACTTTTAAAGTTTGCCCTGTTTGTTGCATTTACCTGTTGAGGCTACACACTCAAGTGCGCTAGCCTGTGTTACATATTTATTGCACTTTCCTGCTGTTTGTTGCAAAAAAAAAAAACATTATCCTTGTTTCCCATCTTTCCTGACCTAGAGTAGTCCAAATACAGGCTTTGCTGTATTCTGGACTTTTGGAAAGTTCCTGTGTTGCCCATTTCCTTTCTTGGATAAAGGGAGGCTTCTTTGTTCACCAGTGGCAGTGGAGAGCTTGGAGCAGCCTATCTATCCCTGGAGGAGTGTTCCCAGCACAAGAATCTGGTAGTCTATTGGCAGTTTTGGGCCAATTTCTAGCTCTTTCAAGTCCCCCTGTATAAAACCCACTTTGGCGCGGTTTTTGCGCTTGTTACTACTCAGCCAAGCTCCTTGTGGTCCTGCAGAGTGGTGCTAGCAGCAGAGAGGCTAAAAGAGTGACTGCTAACCTGATAAAAGTGTTTGTTTTCCTGCTACTCCCTGGGCGACTGTCCAATCTAGCTAAACTGCAAGTATTTCTGCTTCTTGAACTGTTTTAAACTGTTTAAAGTTGTTTTTGCACCTGCACTTTTAAAGTTTGTCCTATTTGTTGTATTTACCTGTTGAGGCTACACACTCAAGTGTGCTAGCCTGTGTTACATATTTATTGCATTTTCCTACTGTTTGTTGCAAAAAAGAAAAAAAATCCTTGTTTCCCATCTTTCCTGACCTAGAGTAGTCCAAATACAGGCTTTGCTGTATTCTGGACTTTTGGAAAGTTCCTGTGTTGCCCATTTCCTTTCTTGGATAAAGGGAGGCTTCTTTGTTCACCAGTGGCAGTGGGGAGCTTGGAGCAGCCTATCTATCCCTGGAGGAGTGTTCCCAGCACAACAATCTGGTAGTCTATTGGCCGTTTTGGGCCAATTTCTAGCTCTTTCAAGTCCCCCTGTATAAAACCCACTTTAGCGCGGCTTTGCGCGATTTTGCACATAGAGCAGCATCGGGCAGCGCCGCTTAATTGGGTTTAAACCATTCTCAGCTCCACAAAGTCTGTTCTTCACTTTTTCCCTTAGAACTGATCTAGTTCTCATAATAAACACGCTATTCCC
The DNA here is from genome assembly GCF_019279795.1 of Protopterus annectens. NCBI lineage: Eukaryota > Metazoa > Chordata > Ceratodontiformes > Protopteridae > Protopterus > Protopterus annectens. The sequence continues at coordinate 125,656,976 of NC_056732.1, read as the reverse complement.
ACTCTAAAGCCTGGCACTTGCTCACTAAAGCAATTATATAAGTCAGCACTAAAAAATTAAAAGCACTACACCCTCACAAACTCCCCTTGAGTACTTTGTTCCCCATTGGCTCTTTTTTTCAATTATAAAGGAATTCCCAATACTATTCTAGCATGTCCAAAGGTCAGTTGTCAATCTCCTCTCCGGCCCAGCTGGTGAATCTGGGAATCTTGAGGCAATGTTACAACTGCCTCATGTACACAGACAACCCTCTCCTCCTAACAAATTCCAACACATGTGAGAGATGCAACCATATAACCAAACTGGAGGCTAAGCTCTCTCAACTTAGTACTGGCGTAACCAGTCAGGAGGAGAAGGAAACCACACTCACTACAATTCCAGTCTCACATAGACCTACCATGACAGCAAACCAAACACATAAACACACAAAAACATACTCAGAGGCTCTAAATAAAAATCTGCCTAAGCGGCAGAAACCTCCAAAGCAGACACCCAAGCAACCGCTACCCCAAAACAAAACACGTGCAACACATAGCTCACAAAGCCAGTGTGCCAAACAGTCACAGCCCTTAAGGCTAAACAACACACCTGATACACTTGTAACAGGTGACTCTATCGTCAGGCACACTGACGTCCCGCTCACCAGGATCTGCCACATAACACAAGCACTCAGGTCACTCCAAGGCAAGTACAAATATGACACAGTCATTGTCCATGCTGGTCTGAATGACCTGAAACGTACCTCCCTGGACTACATGAAAAGAGACATAGAGGAGCTCTCTGAGCATGTAGCCCAGGCCGGTATGACCCTGACCTTGAGTAGCATCTTACCCTCACCAAGAATGATGCCACAATATGAAGACAAGATGATCAATTTCAACAATTGGCTTAAGTATTGGTGTCATTCAAAGGGGATCCAATGCCTGTCTGCCTGGGATGATATGCTCGACAAGCCACGATGCTTCACTAGGGACGGCTTGCACCTGTCACCCCTGGGCTTTCGGATATTGGCAAAGGCTATTGCCACCCCCATAGTGCCTTTTTTAGGCAAGGCTCAAAAGACAAACCCACCTCCATAGGTATCACAAGGGATAAGAAACTAAGAGTAATGCTACTCAACGCCAGAAGTCTAAACCTCAAGATGCACGTACTCAAAACTGTCCTTAGCATGGAGAACATCGATATCTGTGCAGTAACAGAAACCTGGTTCAAGGCTCCCGAGAGCACCCCAGCACTACCAGGTTATACCTCATACCATGTTTTTCGGCCCCAAAACATGGACCGAACCACAAAAGGAGGGGGAGTATCAATATTCGTCAAAGATACCCACACCTCCAGGTTGGTGGCACAGCACGAAGCATCAGAGACTATCCATGTGCAACTAACAGTGGGTAAAACTGCCTTCCAGTTTATAGCTTGCTACAGACCACCCTCCCAAACCCAGGAATCCCACTCGGCCTTCCTGAGAACACTGGAAAATATGAAGATCTCTCCAAACACCATTATACTGGGCGACTTCAACTACCCTAACATAGACTGGGGGCATTACTCTAGCTCCAACACCCTAGCTCGAAGGTTCCTAGAATTTATAAACTCAAATGCTATGGAACAACTTGTTGCCACTCCCACAAGAGGGGAAAACATACTGGACCTGATCATCACCAACATGGGGACTCTATGCTCCAGACCAGAAGTGTATCCCTCACTGGTAAGATCAGACCATAAACTAATCTCACTAGATATTCACATCCCAACCCCAGCCCCTGCCCAGAAAACCACAGTGAAAAACTTCTCTAAAGCAAATTTCACACTCCTCAAAACCGAGGTGGAATCCTTCAAAGCCCCCGGGCCTGAGGAAAATATGGCCCAGACCGCAGAATCCTTTATAAACGCATTCTATGAACACCTTCAGGAATGCATGGATCATGCAATCCCAAATAAAACCAAGACCCAATCCTCCAAAGTTAGGCGTCCTGTCTGGTGGACCCCAGCCATAAACAAACTATACAATAGAAGGAGGAAGCTACTACATGATAGAGCAAAATCCCAAAAAGGGAAGGCATCTCTGATCAGTATTAGCAAAAAACTATGGGCACTCATAAAATCGTCTAAGGCCAGCTTCGAGAGAAAAATTGCACAGGACACTAAGGATAATCACAAGGCTTTATTTAGTTATGTTAGGAACCTGGGTGGGAATTCCCAGATATGCTCAGAATTAGTCCAAAATGACAAAAAATACACCAAACCCACAGACATTGCCAACATCCTAGCTGACAGGTTCAGCACAAACTTATCCCCCCCTTCCCCACCAAAAGGGAAAATATCTATCCCAGCAGAGTGCTGCCCCCCTGACATCTCAGATGCTCAGGTAAGAGCTGCCCTCTCCAAAGCAAAAAACACAGCATCAATGGGACCAGACGGTGTCCCGGGCTGCGCCCTACATGAACTCCAAGAAGAACTAAACCCAAACATAAAACTACTGTTCAATCTCAGCCTTACTACAGGATATGTACCCAAAGAGTGGCGTACAGCAACAGTGGTCCCTCTCCACAAAGGTGGTGCCTCAACGGATCCTGGAAACTATCGCCCCATAAGCCTGACTAGCTTGGTCTGCAAAGCTATGGAAAGGATCATCATGGACCTCATAAATAAAGATATTGGGGACCTACAGACACTGGATCCTACCCAGTTCGGCTTTGTTAAGGGCAGATCCTGCCTCTTAAACCTGGTTGATTTCTTTGAAACAGTCACCAAGGCCATTGACGAGGGGAAGGTGGTCCACACAGCCTATCTGGACCTTGCAAAAGCCTTCGATACAATACCCCACTCGGGCATTATAGATAAGCTCACCAGCTTAAATATAAACCCTTATGTCACTAGATGGGTTGCAAACTGGCTCAAGGACAGAACCCACATGGTTAGAATTGCTGGAGCCATGTCAAACTCCAAACCAGTTACAAGTGGCATCCCACAAGGCTCAGTCCTGGGACCTCTCTTGTTCGGTATATATTTCTCGGAGGTACAGGCCAACACGGAAGGACTGTGGCTGACCAAGTTCGCAGATGACTGCAAACTGGGCACCATAATCGACTCTCCAGCTGACACAAGCATCCTACAAAAGGGCCTCATAGAAACAGACAACTGGTGCCAGAGCCATGGCCTCAAGCTAAACGCCAAAAAGTGTATAGTCATCCCCTTTGGCAAAAACAAAGTGCCCACAAATTACCACATAGGTGGTAATCCATTAAGTATGGAAGAAGTAATTAGGGACCTGGGGACCCAAGTTGATAGCAATCTCTCATTTGACAACCACGTGGCCAAAGTGGTTAGAAAAACATTTTATATAGCCCACCTAATCATGAAGAGATTCACATCTAGATCAGGGGAGGTCATTGTGCCTCTTTACTCATCCCTCAGCAGGCCCATAATTGAGTACAATGCCCCTTTTGGGATGTACCTTACCAGACACCTGCAGCAACTGGAAAGACCCCAAATGTACCTCACCAAGAGGATCAAAGGGCTCAAATAGATGCCATATGCTGCCCGGTTAAAGAAACTCCAGCTCTACTCAGTGGCATACCCAAAACAAACCAAACAAACTGATAAACTAATAACCTAAAAATCCACGGTGAGAAGAACAGGAACCGCAGGATTACTTCCAAAGTTTATTAAAACACAATAGCGAACAACAAGTACATCAAGCGCTTTCGCTTAGTCCAATACCAAGCTTTATCAAGATAAAAAATGCACAGTAATTAATTCCACTTAAATAGAACTAACTATTAAGTCATGTGACTTGACCAGTTGTGTAAATCTTAAAGCTGCCATTGCTTCTATAAAATATACTGTCATAACAACAAATTTAAATTCTACAAATGAACCCTTAAAAATAATATTAAACCTTACAGTGTAAACCACATTGTATCTGAGAATATCTCTAAAATGTAATGTTTAGCAATTACAAAGGACAAAATGTTGAAATGTTGAAAACATACTATAAAGACTGCTGAAATGTAGATTAAAATGCTGATTTAACCCAGTAACATCATACTTACTGCATTGTCAGTGGTAAATTTAACTAACAAAATAAATGTAACAAAATATAAAAACATATTAAATAAATAAATAAATAGGTCAATTACCCAAAGTACAAACACAAATGTATAGCACGTCCATTTGAAACAAATACCTATACCAGCTGAAATATGTAAACTAGTTGCCTCATAGTTATAATCTGGCCTTCCTCAACTTCAAAACATTACTTATATTAATGTTGTCGTTCAAACCTGGACATCTACCAGCATCTAACTTAAGTTGCCAAAGGAGCTCTTTATATTCCAATCTAGTCTCCCAGTCACCTCCCCTACCATCTACCAATACTTGTTCGAGAACAATGAATTTCAATTCCATTCCCGGACATGTAATAGAATGCTTGTAAAAAGCATTCGATTCCTTCTTTCTAAGGACATCATACAAATGCTCATAAATTCTCTTTCTCAATGTTCTTTCCGTCTTTCCTATGTAGAAACTATAACATTTGGTGCAGTAACCAAGATATACCACACCTTTAGTTCCACAATTGGTGTAACAGTTCGCTCGAAAATGAAACTTTCTAGATGGAATGTACAGTGAACCTTTATCTATAATGATCGCATTTACATTTATAAAAGCAATCTACTGGAAATCAATTATTTGAAAGAGTGTGTCAATGTGGAGCATGTTCCAAAATGTTTATGTTGTTTTAAGTTTCCTAACAACGTGCAACCAGGAACCGCATATTACAACAAATTATGTGATATTTTTAACAGAGCCAGACTTGAAGTTTTAGAAGCTATGATTGTGGAATATGAGGCGAAGGCTGATATTCTTTTAAAAGATTTAAATGTTTTAAATGAAACACTGGTGAATGATAGTAGTTTTTTATCTGTTAAGAAAAACTATGATAATGTATTCAATGAGATCGACCAGTTTTGTGTAAAAATTTTGAACCGAAAGGTTAATAAGTTAGAGAGGGATCTCAATGAGTACAGGGAAGGGTTAGCATACCCGCTTCCAGTTAAGACTAAGTGGAGTAATAACCACACCAATAGAGACATTAACCAAACTAGTGTATCTATGAACAGCACCACAGGGCCCTCAGTGGAACTACCTAGAAGGAGCGAAAGAATAGCAGAAAAAACAAGAAAAAATTCCCATCAGGATTTTCAGTTTCCTCCAGACAGGCCCGGGGGGAGAGGTGGGAAGTTTCAACAGCAGAGGTGGAACAAAATGTTGAAATAGTTCAGCACATTGAATTGAGTATCACTAACCTTCCAGATTCGCACATTAGTGAATCTGGTAAGGGGTATATAGTAAGTAAAGAAAATTATTTCACTGTTTACAATTTTACTGAGATAGAATTGAGAAAATAATTTTTTGATTTATTTATTAAAGGTTTGCATTTTATACCGTTCCGTCCTTTTAATTTAGCTGATGCATTGATAGACCTTAAACTTTTTGTCAGGCAGCTTAATTTAGCTTTGCACTTTAATGGTCAACCCCACACCAACACTGCACTGTCCAGAACTAGTACTTCTAACCCCCTCACACACACACCCTTCCCTCAAAGTATTTGAGGAGATGGTAGGAAAAGACATAAGGAAGGTGAATCCTGAGACATTGGTTACAACACCTTCTAATATGAGTGCAGATGAATTTTGTCTGATACAGTTCATGGGTTCATGGGTTCATGGGTAGGTACTAGGCTATTGGCCCTAGGGCCTATATAAGCCTAGCCAAAATGGCACCCTGGCTTTCGCCACCCAAGAAAATTATCTTCCTGTCCCCTATCGAGCAGAGCCACAGAAGTGATCCCTGGGGTGAATTTCCTATCTCCCATTCAATCATCAAGATTTTTCTTGAAGAGTGCTAATGAGGAGCTTTGTTTGATATAGATAGGTAGTTTGTTCCAGAGTATGGGAAGTCTCTGGGACATGAATCTATCCCTCCAGCATGTTCTGTTTATTGTGGTGACAAGGTTTAGGTCCCTAGAGCATGTAGCTCAGAGGGATTGGGATTTCTTTAAGTGGAGCATGTCCAACAGCTCTGGGTTTGACATAGCTTTGTAAGTGATATGCAACGAAGTAAAGCTGGAATTTTTTGAGATGGTCTGCGTAGGGCATCCGTTTGAGGCCAGTAATCCTCTTTGTGAGGTATTTCTGTGGCCTTTGTGGTTGTTGTAGATGTCTTTCTCAAGAAAGAGGGATGTAGGGTCATGAAACCCGACAAAGGGGGCGGGTTAGTTTTAATGTATACCTCAGATTACGAGGCGCATCTTTTTAACATGTTACAAGATTCGGACCAATACGAATTGCTTTCAAGGAATGAAATGCACCTTGCCTATTCCAAGATCAATTTCTTACTAATGGATAATTTGTTACAGGGAGCCGTAAATGAGAAATTATATAACTATCTTTATGTAAGCAGGCCTAGGATTCCGATAATTTTTGGAATCCTCAAAACGCATAAGGGTCTAGAACCATTAAAATTTAGACCCATTGTGTCAGGAAAGGGAGGTATTCTGGAACCCCTAGGTAAATTTATTGATCATGCGTTAAAAAAAATTGTTTTATCTTTGAAATACGTGTGTAGGGATTCATGGGATTTCCTCAAGGGTATCGAAACACAATTTTTTCATCCTGACCTTTTAATGGTCACTATTGACATTGTGGAGTTGTTTCCCAGCATCCCACACTCTATAGATTTAGATTGGTTTAATGAAATCTTAGCTAAGGAGGCTAGTTTGAGTGCTGGTGTCACAAGCACACTAGTCGAATTCATGGAAACAATTTTGGAGAATAATTTCATCTGTTTTAATGGTGAAATATATAAACAGAAGAAAGGAGTGGCGACGGGTGCCCCTTGTGCCTCTCTTTATGCCAACATAGTTTTGCACAAATGGGAACAAACTTACATTTTTTCAACTAGGTGGGTTGAATATATAAAGCATTACACCAGATATTTGGACGATATCTGTTTATTATGGAGTGGAACAGAAAATGAATTTCAAGAATTGTTTCAATACATTAATTCTACCACTTCTTTCCTGTCCTTTACATATTCCATTAGTAAAGATACATTGAACTACCTTGATGTAACTCTTCTTAAAGATTATTCGAATGACAAGTTTACGTCCAAACTTTACAGAAAACCCACTTTCTCCAATTCATACTTACACTTCAGTAGTGGTCACCCTTTCTACCAGAAGAAAGGTATTGTCAAGGGACAGCTCATACGAGCTTCGAGGATGTCCAGTACTTTGGAATATTTTTTGGAGGAAGTAGATTTGTTGAAAAGGTGGTTCCTTGAAAGACGATACCCAGAATCATTAAAAGACACCTTGGCTAAAGAAGTTTCTAACAGTAGGGAGAATAGATGCTTCCCTTTGTTGGGTGTGGGTCACACTTATGACGAGATTGTAAAGAATCAAGCAAACGCAGGTCAATACAACAACTATATCTGCACTTTTTCTGATAATTCTAAGCAAATTGAGGAAGTGATTTCAAACTATTGGCCAGTCCTGACACTCCATGATGAAATAAAAAAGATAGTCCCAGACCATTCCAAGTTTACTAGACGTAGGGATGTCAACATGAAAGAGTTATTTGAGAGGAAGCAGTCATATAGAACAATGAAGAGTAGTTCCAAAAGAGGCACATACAAATGTGGGAGGTGTAAGCAATGTGCGGTCATTATAGATAAAGGTTCACTGTACATTCCATCTAGAAAGTTTCATTTTCGAGCGAACTGTTACACCAATTGTGGAACTAAAGGTGTGGTATATCTTGGTTACTGCACCAAATGTTATAGTTTCTACATAGGAAAGACGGAAAGAACATCGAGAAAGAGAATTTATGAGCATTTGTATGATGTCCTTAGAAAGAAGGAATCGAATGCTTTTTACAAGCATTCTATTACATGTCCGGGAATGGAATTGAAATTCATTGATCTCGAACAAGTATTGGTAGATGGTAGGGGAGGTGACTGGGAGACTAGATTGGAATACAAAAAGCTCCTTTGGTAGCTTAAGTTAGATGCTAGTAGATGTCCAGGTTTGAACGACAACATTAATATAAGTAGTGTTTTGAAGTTGAGGAAGGCCAGATTATAACTATGAGGCAACTAGTATACCTATTTCAGCTGGTATAGGTATTTGTTTCAAATAGATGTGCTATACATTTGTGTTTATACTTTGGGTAATTGACCTATTTATTTAGTTAATATGTTTTTATATTTTGTTGCATTTATTTTGTTAGTTAAATTTACCACTGACAATGCAGTAAGTATGATGTTACTGGGTTAAATCAGCATTTTAATCTACATTTCAGCAGTCTTTATAGTATGTTTTCAACATTTCAACATTTTGTCCTTTGTAATTGCTAAACATTACATTTTAGAGATATTCTCAGATACAATGTGGTTTACACTGTAAGGTTTAATATTATTTTTAAGGGTTCATTTGTAGAATTTAAATTTGTTGTTATGATAGTATATTTTATAGAAGCAATGGCAGCTTTAAGATTTACACAATTGGTTGAGTCACATGACTTAATAGTTAGTTCTATTTAAGTGGAATTAATTACTGTGCATTTTTTATCTTGATAAAGCTTGGTATTGGACCAAGTGAAAGCGCTTGATGTACTTGTTGTTCGCTATTGTGTTTTAATAAACTTTGGAAGTAATCCTGCAGTTCCTGTTCTTCTACTCAGTGGCATTCCGCCTGCTCAGAGGCGATCTGTGCCTGACATATAAAGCCATGGCCAACCCGGAATTAATGGACATGTTGCACCTCAGAAAATCCAAATCCCATCGAGCTACGCTACTCGAGAGACTTGAACCTCAGCACTGAAATAAATAGGACATGCTGGAGGGACAGATTCATAACCCAGAGGCTCCCTTCACTCTGGAATAAAATCCCAGTCCAGGTTAGGCAGAGTCCCTCATTGACTCTCTTCAAGAGGAATCTTGATGAGTGGATGGCGGATAGTAGGTTTACCCCGGGTATCACTTCTGTGTCACTGTTAGACAGAGGCACAGTATACTAACCTCGAAAAAGGGCATAGCAAAATTCGTTTAAAATGGGTGGCGAAAGCCAAACACACTCTGGCTAGGCTTATAAATGCCCTAGGGCAGATAGCCTAGTATGAACCTATGAACCTATGAACCTATATAGTAGTTCAGTGGCTAAAAAATGGAACTTTGTTCACACTAGCATTCAAAACACATCATCCAATGCCTCCTTTAAATACCTCAACAGGCAACATCTCAAGCAAAGTTGGCAGTGCCATGTTTGCTCCCCAGGCTAGTGAAAGCGGATAAGGTACACATACTAAACCTAGAGTACTTGATTAAGATTGAAAACTATTCTCAAAAACACTGGCTAATCTACAATGTATGTACTGTACCTGTGTACTATGTATGTATTCTACCTATGTTCCAAATTTCAGCTGTACACCACAAATCTAGTAAGTACCTTTATTTTAATTTTTTTTTTTGTTTGTTCTCTCCACTGTAACTGTTGATGTGCTGCATACCAGTGTAAAATCATGTCTGTTGTAATCTGTGTGTATACTGATCATGTCTAAATGTATCTGTAATTTTTCTATGTGGAGCTTTTCTCCCTAGGCCTCTGCTGAAAAAGGGTCTTTTCAGCTCAGTCAGACACCCCTGGCTAACAAATGTAAAATAAAATAAAATAAATAAAAATAAAATAAATGTTCCTTATCAGTTACAGACTGCCAGCATTATACCTTAGATAAATAATGTAGCCTGGATTCTGAAAAAAGTCAGGGCTTTCAAGCTTAGTTTTCAGATGCAAATGTATTTTCCTGTAATAAAACTCAGTACCACAAAGAAATATGTTAATCTAACTTCTTGCTTTCTGTCAGTATATGAGTTTGCATTTTTTTCTACACTGTAATTTCTGCAAAAATGCACATTTTGTCTGGCATTGGGGAAAGAAGATTAACATCAAAGACTTTCATTTTAGCTATAGTATTTAAAACTGTGAATGCAACACAAACCATTTCAGCCCAAGTCACAGGGGCAGTGAGCTGCGTTTTTAGACTGGAAGATTGTTTTCATTGGAGAATGTCTTTTTGAATTTTTTTATATATATATCTAAGTAGTTTGTGTAACTTTTTATTTGGTCTGAAGAAGTGGGTTTGTTTTCCATGAAAGCACTTAACTTTTTTACTGAAGTTCATTAAAGTTTTAAGCCGTGGTACCTGCAGCTCCAATTTTTCTTTTACACTTAGTCACATGGGTCAGATTTCTCACACTTGAACACTGAACTGCAGTTGTTACTTTGAAAAGAACAATTAACTCAGCTACGTTTTCAAGCCTGTCATTCAAACATTCCTTAAAATGCATCAACAGAGATGGCCAATAACGAAAATCAAAGGAAGCAAAGTAATTACAAATGTGGCTTGATGCTGAAAGTGAAAAGTAAGCAAACACAGTAATGTTGTCAACTGATGAAAGAGAAAACTACAGTAAATGACCCCCTCATCTTAAGGATTTCTTTCTGACTCTATAACATGACATCAGGAAGACGAAGACATAACTGTAAAACAAAATCATGACAACCATGGCAGCCTCCTTCACATCATTTTGGGGTATAACAAATTAGAAATTATACCATGACCCCCCCCAAAACGTGCACGCTGATTGGCCAGCGTGCCCGTTGTAAATCAAGTTATACTAATGGAAAAGGGTCCGGTCGCTCGGACTTTTTTCCATTAGTATAACTCGTTTTTTTAAAACACTGTCTTGCTATGTTAAATGGGTTTAACATAGCGAGACAGTTTTAAAATAAGCAACGGAGATCTCCGTTGCTTATTTTAAAGCTGTCTCGCTATGTTAAACCCATTTAACATAGCGAGACAGAGTTTTAAAAAGCAACAGAGAAAGCAAGATCTCCGTTGCTTTTTTTTAGTGTCTCGCTATGTTAAATGAGTTTAACATAGCGAGACAGTTTTAAAATAAGCAACGGAGATGTCCGTTGCTTATTTTAAAACTGCCTCGCTATGTTAAACTCATTTAACATAGCGAGACACTAAAAAAAAAAGCAACGGAGATCTTGCTTTCTCCGTTGCTTTTGCCCACAGCTCTGATGTACTGGGCAGGCGCAGTACATCAGAACTGCCGCGGATGCCAGACATCTGCGGAAGGGCAGTAAACAGGCATTATACTATGCCATTATTTAAGAAAAGTAATAGTTTCTTTTCTTAAATAATGTCATGGTATAATAGCAATAACCCACTTCTGGGTGTGGGTAATGCTAAATTTACCCACGGTTGGCTTTGTTTGGTCCCGGGCTCCCTCGGGACCAAACCACGCCAACCGTGGGTAAATTTAGCATTACCCACACCCAGGCGTGGGTTATTGCTATAATAACCACAACTATTTTCATTGATACAGATGCATTAGCAATGCAGAAACATTCAAGATTTGTGGAAAAACGTGTTTTTTTTTTTTTTCAGTTTTTGGGTGTGGTTTTCCATTAAGAACACTGTGAACAAAGTAGGAGGGTGAGAAAATTCTCACCCATGGTTAGTTAAAAACAAAATAATGCAGTTCAAGTTAAAATACTTCAAAATTAGGTCCAGCAACAGAAATAGCAGAAGAAAATCATATGCAAAACAGTTTTTACTTTGCTGATGTAGGAATTCTCAGAAAAAACTGTTACTTTAGGTTAAAATGTATCCAAACCAGTGCACCGAGTTAGTTCAGTTATAAAGGACACAAAGACAGACTAGACCATGATATAAATATCAAAACAAAGAAAACAGGAAAGCCAACCAGCAAACAGTTCTGTTTTATTAACAGTTGTTAACAGTTGTTTTATGTCTGTAAGGTTACCATATTATATGCATAATATTACATACAAACACTATGCTTTTCATATGAATGGAATAGAGAAGTCTGATTATAGTTTTTTTTTTTTTTTTTTTTTTGCGTTGTGTATTTTTCTTGGATTTTAAAGAGTTACCTGTCTCGACATGTATATGGTTATAGTGGTAAAATAATAACAGTTAAGGGAATAATATCAAAAGATGACCTCCTAGGTGCCAGATTTTGGAATCATGAATAAGTTAGTGCATACTGGGGTACCCTGATGTTTGCCTAGTCTGTTTCCTATATCCATACATCTGAGGTTGTAATCCTGTGTTGAAGGTTATGGTGTGATAAAATATTTTTATTCAATACTTGCTATACTGGTATCATAGAAAGTGTAGTAGTAGGAGGCAATAGCACCATAAGGTAGTTTTCAGGGGCAGGTTTGTAAGCAATGGCAAATTGGGAGAGGAAAATAGGTGGAGGTTTGCTCATTTCTGAACACTACATAATAAATGGTGGGAGGGATAATTGCCAGGAGTTCTTTGAATTTGCCTCTGCTGGTATGGAAATGGCCTGCAGTGACTGGAGACACCTGCTTCCTGGGGAGGAAAACATAGGCAATCTGAACTGGTCAACCCATGGCCTCTCTAGGTCTAGCTACAAAGGAAGGACAGGGGGGGTTAAGGGTTTGTGGGGATTTCAGTAAAAAGTTATGCTGTGCATAATTTAAGTGGGTGTACTTTGTGGGCATATCTAGGTATATACTCACATGTGTGTGCTTGTATGTGTGTGAGATTGTAATAGGTTGCCATGTATGCGTATAGCAGGAATGTTCTAAAAGACATAATGGTAATTATGCATATTTATTCATTCATGTCCTCACAGTCACACAGTAGAGATTTACACAATAAAATCAGTAAATTACTATAATTGGAGGGATATCTGTGTGTGTGTGTGTGTGTGTGTGTGTGTGTGTGTGTGTGTGTGTGTGTGTGTGATACCTTTCAACTGTCCAGAGTTTTGTGGAATGTCCACATTTTTGCTTCATATTATTGGTGTGTTCCTCATAAAAATCTGTGTTATTCTGGCAAATCATTCATGATTGGAGTGACTAAATAATGGCATAGATCTGAGTTTCAGATTTCATACCCTTCAGAAAATGTACACTAATGCAAAACCTGTTATTCTAGCACCTTTCAAAATTTGTTAGAGCAGTATTTAAAATCTGCCCCTGATTTCTGCCTCCTTTCCCCCATTAATTTTGGCATTTTCCAGATTTCTTGTGCTAAGGGTTTAAGAGGTATGCTGGGTGGGCTGAAATGGGATGCACTGCATGAGACTGACAGCAAAATAAATTACTGTGGCTATTATTTATGTATTCATTCATTTGAGGTCAATCAGATGTCTAAGGTTTACACAGTCAATAAAGTGGCTATAGCTGCTGGCCACGTCTGTAGGGGGTGTAATGGTCTGCACTGTATGTTTCTGACATAATATATTAGCACTGAACCAAAATATATTATCATTGCTATCATTTACGTATTTATTACATTCATTTGATTGCAGTTAGACATCTGAGGTATATACAATCAATAAAGTGGCTATATTTGGACACATCTTTGTGTATGTGTGTGTGTGTGGGGGGGGTTGTTTAATGGATTTTACTGTGTACACCTAACATCGATGAGTTAAAATATATTACTATGAGTGTTATATTCATTCAATCACAGTGTCTGACACTTGAGGTCTACACAGTCAATAAAATGTGCTCAGTTGACATATATATATATATATATATATATATATATATGTGTGTGTGTGTGTGTGTGCACATATGTGACAGTTGTAATTGGTTACACTGCACTTGTATGACAGAACAAACTAAATATATTACATTAGCTATTATGTATATATATTCACTCATTTTATCACAATGAGATATGTGAGATATATACAATCAGTAAAGTGGCTGCACTTTGTGGACACTTGTTTTGAGCGGGTTATAGTGGGTAGCAGGTAATGCTATTGAAAGTAAGATACGTACCCAACCAGACATATCCAACAACTGGAAAGTCCACAGAGGTTCCTCACTAAAAAAAAAATACAGGGTGTAAGTAACATATCCTATCCAGATTACCTCAAGGCCCTATCCCTGTATTCTGTCTTCTACAGGCTGTTGAGTGGGAGATCTATGCCGGACACACAAGGTGTTGTCAGACCCCACTCTGATAGACCTCCTACATATTCGCACAACAAACACCACCAGAATTACCCATTCGAAACATTTAAACTTTGCCTGTGATATAAATAGGACCAGCTGAAGAGACAGGTATGTATCAAAGAGACTACCCATTCTCTGGAAAAGGCTCCCTATCCATGTGAAGCAGAGTTCCTCCCTAACCCAGTTCAAGTGTAACTTGGACAATTAGATGGAGAACAGAAAATTCAGCCGTGGTTTGGCACCTATGTCTGTTATGGACACATGCAGCCTGTAAATGGTTCATCTCCCAGGCCCCTGTTTGTAAATGTTTCACCTCCAAACTCCTGCTTACACTTATCAAGGGTACCAGAACTTGTCAGAGATTTGGGATGCATGGCTAAACTTAAGCCCTTGTGATTGTAACCCTAGTAAACACCTATGAACCTATAAAGTGAAATATTACTGTGACTATTATGTACTTGAAAGCAGTTACACATCTAGCATAAAAACAGACACTAAATTGTCTGTAAATGGTGGGCACATCTGTAAATGGGGGAGGCATTGCATGTGTCTGACAGGAGCAAGTTAAACAATATTACTCTGGCTATTGTTTATGTAGTTATTTATTTATTTGAACACAATCAGACATTTGATGTGTGTGTGTGTGTGTGTGTGTGTGTGTGTGTGTGTGTGTGTGTGTGTGTGTGTGTGTGTGTGTGTGTGTGTGTATACATACATATATACACACACAAACAGAAAAGCAGAACACAGCAAAACAGAAAAGCTGTAGGAATAATATTTAATAAGGACACACAATCACAAGTCAGCAGTAGACTGCAGTTTTCCTCAAAAACCCTCTTCAGTACCGCTTGACCATGAAAAAACATCCTTATTTAAATGATAATATACACCATGTGACCATATTTCCCAGAGACATCACATCCCATAACAACTGCATGGTGAAAATGTATACATAAATAGAGTTCCTACAATATGTCTACTTAGCAAACTATCTATAAAGAGAAACAAAATACAAATGTCTGTAATTAAAAAATATATAAACATATAATAGAAAGAAAAAAAAAACAAGTGTGTGCACATATACCAAGAATATAATTCTCTCCACTACCTGCTCCACCACATCCTCAGCCAAGTCCCAAAGCCCACGGTCTGTGAGGCTTGCCGAGTTGCCCTGTGCCAGGCTGCCTACACACTGCTGCAACTTCCCTGACCCTTTGAGGACATCCATGGACAGGCAGCTAATGAAAGCTCCATGCCCTGGGAGGAATGTGGTTGGGCTACTCCTAGGAAGTCTCAACTTGGAGAAAAATTAGCAGGAATGGGAGAGAAAGAGAAAAAAGAAAGAAAGCTAAAATAATGCATAATTAAAATAAGGAAAAGGAAGGGGGAGACAAACAAGAAATGGAGACAACAATGGACTCATAATGTCATACATCAGTGTATTCTTTATTAACAAGAATTTCTCATATTTATTCTTTATTTTTATTATATCTTTACTCAGAAAAAACTTTGAAATGATACTGGAAATATGTCAACAATCAGTATATTGCTATCAAATAGTGATGATTTTTGCATTTGCAGTCTACTGATACTAATGAGATATGCTAGTGTAACTTAAGAATTGATAATACATTTACAATTACTGGCTGATAAGGATTGTGCTGCAATCATGTACTGAAAGCACTTTATTTGTTTATGATTTTTTTCTACATTTCAACTTACAAAATAAGTAAAATATAGAAAAAACTACATTTATTACTTAACATTTTTTTAGAATGTAAATAATTTTTTTCTCCGCGTAGTCATGAGCAACTTCAGTCAGCCTCTTCAGTCATCTTTCCTCCTGAGCTTTATTGTATGTGATCTACTCTTCAGTTTCATAGAAAAGACATAGAGGATCATTGCTTAGCCATCATAGATGGGTGTTTAATATCTTTCTTACATTATTATATTTGCTAATCAGCAATGCACTGAAGTTATTTTTGCACTTGCTTAATATGTATACTTATTTCTATATACATTTCTAGTGAGTTTTGTTAAATGCTTTCATTTATTAAGCAGAAAAGCATTAAATCATAGATTTTCATAAATTCATTGTACCCAATCCATCTGTACTAATACATATTTCTTTTTTCTGCAAGTTGAACTAGGACAGGATGGCTTCCTTCAGATTGTTACATGTCTATGTGTGCGTACAGCTTGTCTCTTTGGGAGTTGGGTACTTCTGAAACATTTGCATACATTTCACTGAAGTTTTTGCTTTCCACTATGTCCACTATTATTTGTGCTAGCATGTCTGGCTGCAGTTTTGCACATAACTTCAGATAATCTGTGTATTATATCCCAGCATGACTAGCTATGATATTGTAAATAAGTTCTTACATGTTGATTTAGAATCTGTTTGCATAGGATGTTTTAAAGACTTGAACAGTGTTCTTTACATTTCTAACTGCTCATGTTTGTGAAGAAAGATTCTAAAGGCAAACTGCCTCAGATTCAGCTGATCTGTACTTGATGTCATCGGAATGTTGACAGTTGCTATGTGTTACTGTCAGAAACTGAAAGACAGGAAAGAACTTTAGTAAACAGTTGGTTGATTTTCCAAATATGAAATGAAAATTTGAACTAGAACAGTTATGACAGTTAGGCTAGTCTATAAAAGAGCCTGCTGAAGTCAGTTACAGTTGTCAGTTGTCAGTTACAGAAGTCAATTGTTAGTTGTCAGTTAACAGCTAGTTGTGAGTTGTTCACAGATATAATGTGCAGTGATACCCAAAAGGACTCACCAAAAACTGTAAACCCACCTTTGCTCTGTTGTAGCAATTTAGTTTAGATCAGGGACAGTGTCCTTTTGTCAGATAGGACTTTATAACTAATCAGCTAGATCAGTTAGAGTTTTACTAAATGCTGGATTTCTATCCTACAGTATTGATTTCATTTTCCTGGCTATTGAGTTCTGTTTGTTTACTGGACATTTCTGTTTTATATTTGTAATCATTTTGCTCATTATTAAATATTTTATTAACTTACACTATGGCTGATCAATCAGCTTTTTCTTTAGTGATTTGAGAATGCTTATACTTAGGTTCATAGGTTCATAGGTGTATACTAGGCTAATGGCCTTGGAGCCTTTACAAGCCTAGCCCCAGGATTATCCTGGGATCGTGCCACCCAACCTTAGTTCCTAGTGTCTCTGTCGAGTAGATCCACTGGAGTGATCCCTGGTGTGAATTTTCTATTTCCCATCCACTCATCAAGATTTCTCTTGAAGAGGGCCAGTGAGGTGCTCTGCTTGACATGTATGGGAAGTCTATTCCATAGCATGGGCAATCTCTGGGTTATGAACTTGTCCCTCCAACATGTTCTGTTGATTGTGGTAATGAGGTTGAGGTCTCTGGAGAGTGTGGTGCGGAGCGATTGGGATTTCTTTAGATGTAGCATTTCTAACAGAGCTGGGTCAGACATGGCTTTGTAAGTCAAGCAGAGATCGCCTCTAAGTAGGCGATATGAGACAGATAATAGTTGGAATTTTTTGTCTGTCCATATAGGACAAATGTTTAAGGCCTATGATCCTCTTTGTGAGGTACTTTTGCAGCCTCTCCAGTTGTTGCAGGTGTCTAGTGAGGTACATGCCAAATGGGACATTGTACTCGATGATTGGCCTAATGAGGGAAGAGTAGAGGGAGACAATAACTTCTTTCTTCCTGGATGCAAAACCCTTTCAAATGAGATGTGCTACATAGAAGGACTTTCTGACCACAGTGGCAACATGGTGGTCAAAAGAGAGGTTGCTGTCAACCTGTGTTCCCAGATCTCTTATAATACCGTCAGTGTTCATTGGACTACCATCAATTTGGAAATTCAAGGGAACCGGGTTTTTCCCAAAGGGGATAAAGACACATTTTTTGGCATTGAGCTTAAGGCCATGGTTCTGACACCAGTCATTGGTCTCATTGAGGCCTTTCTGCAGGATGTCAACATCACTTGGGGAGTTAATAATAGCTCCCAACTTGCAATCATCTGAGAACTTTGTCAGCCAGAGTCCCTTTGTGTTGGCCTGGACTTCAGGGAAGTAGATACCAAACAGGAGAGGATCCAGGACTGAACCCTGTGGGACTCCACTCATGACTGGTCGGCAGTCTGACTTGGAGTCAGCTACTTTCACACTGTGGGTTCTATCTGTGAGCCAGTTTGCAACCCACCTAGTGATATAGGGGGTTGATGCCTAGCTTAGTAAGTTTTTCTATGATTCCTGAGTGGGGAATGGTATCAAAGGCCTTGGCCAGATCAAGGTAGGCTGTATGAACCACCGTACCTTCATCCACAGCTCTGGTGACTGACTCAAAGATGTTGACCAAGTTGAGCAGGCATGATCTACCCTTCACAAAACCAAACTGTGTAGATTCCAGAGTTTGGAGATTCCCTATATCCTTGTTTATTAGGTCCATGATGATGCGTTCCATAGTTTTGCATATCAGACTCATCAGGCTAATGGGGCGATAATTCCCATGGTCTGTAGTCACTCCTCCTTTGTGGAGAGGGATGACTGTAGCAGTGCCCCATTCAGTAGGGACAAAGCCTGAGGTAAGGCTGTGATTGAACAGGTCATACAGGTGAGGTGCCAGTTCACTCTGTAGTTCATGTAGAACACAGCCAGGGATACTGTCAGGTCCGATAGAAGCTGTATTCTTGGCCTTGGACAGTGCTGTTTTAACCTATGCAGCAGTAATACTGGGTGCCTGGTAATCTACTGGTATTGTGATTGGTCCTTTGGGGGGGAGGGGTAAAGTTAGCACCGAATCTGTCTGCCAGTATATTTGCAATATCTGTTGGCTTGGTATAGGAGGTACTATTGTGCAGTAGCTCAGAGAAAATCTGGGTATTGCCATAGAGATTCTTTACATAACCACAGAAGGCCTTGTGGTTGTCTTTACTATCTGCTGCAATTCTGTTTTCATAGCTAGCTTTGGCAGATTTGAAGAGGTATCTCAACTTTTTGTTGAGGCTGATAAGGGAGTTTTTCCAGTCTTGGGACTTCACCTTATTCCACATCAGTTTCCTCCTTCTGTTGTAGATTTTGTTTATGGCAGGGGACCACCAGATTGGCTTCCTTTTTTTTGAGGAGAGCGTCTTAGTTCTACTGGGTATGGCGAGATTCATGCATTTGTGTACATGTTCGTACAGTGCATTGGTGTATGATTTGGTGGTCATGCAACTATTCTCCATTTGATTGGGTGCTGTGAAGTTAGCCACTTCTGTTTTTAGGAGCCCAAAGTTAGCTTTGGAGAATTTTTTCGTGGTGGTTACCTTTGTTGGGGGGGGTGGGAGGGATGTGGATTTCCAAGGTGATTAGCTTGTGATCGGATCTAACCAGGGAGGAATTGACTATTGGTGTAGAGCAATGGTTGCCCACATTAGTAATGACCAGGTCAAAGATGTTGTTACCTCAAGTGTGGGTAAGAACGAGCTTGTCCAGGGCATTGGAATTAATGAATTCCAGAAAACGTTGGGCAAGTGTATTGGTACATGAATAGTTTTCCCAGTTAATGGAGAGGTAGTTGAAGTCATCCAGTATGAGAGTGTTAGGTTGGACCCTAATATTCTCCAGGGTGCTTAGGAATGTGGAGTGTGAATCTTGGGACATGGTTGGGACCTATAGCAGGCTATGACCTGAATCGCTGTCTTAGCCAATGTTAGTTGCACCTGAAGTATCTCAGATGTGTTATGTTGTGCTACCAGTCTGGAGGTGTGCGCATCCTTTATGAATATAGAAACACCACCGCCTTTGGAGCTTTGGTCCAAGTTCTGGGGCCAAAAGGTGTGGAATGAGTTGTAGCCTGGTAGTGCAGGCTTTGATAATTCCCAGGGCTACTCCAAAACCCTGGCTGCTTAGGTAATTTGCTACTATTTGTTTTAATATTTAACTTTCATAATCAGATACTCCTTTAAAAGGGCATGAAGACTCTTTGACTGGTGGCAGGATGCTACTTTATTATTTTGAGGAAGGGACGGAGCTGGAAATCTGTATCAGGCTTTCCCAGACGTACTTGGATGTGTGAGATTTAATCTATTTAAGTGTGAGTGTATCAGAGACCTTAAACTGGGACATACTGTTCTGAAGTGTGTAATAAGGAGTTACATTAGGGGTAGACAGAAGTATACAGTCCAGTCCCAGGTTATAGAGCATGTTCCTGTTGTGCTCTTAGGGGAAAATTGTGAAATATTACTCCTGTTTAAGTGACGGTCTCACACTGGAGTCAGTAGTGAGGATTGAAGCTCCTTAGTTACTGACTCAGGATAGTAGGGGATGTCACATTATTTGGTGGCAGTTCAGTGGGATTTTATCTGGACCTCACAACTTTACTTGCAGTTTTAAGTAATATCATGTGAAGCTGATCTAAGCAATTTAATTTTACATTCCCCTCAAAGAGACAAGCTGTACACATACATAAAAATGTAGAAATTGAAAGGAAGCCATAACATCTTTCCAGTTCATCTTGCAATAAACAAAACATATTTAGTATTATAGATGGAGGCAGTAGAAATATTTTGTGGATTTGTGTACTTTAATAACTTGCTGCTTTATAATGCAGGCCTATAAGGGAGTTAAGTAGAAAGGTATACATAAATAAGTAAACAGCACATTTTTCAGTATCCTCTGTGCTGGTCGCTCACTTGCTACTTTAACCCCTACCCCTCTTTCTCTCTGCCTAGGGTGTGGTGGCTAACTGAGCTCAGCCATCTTATAATATTTTGGAAGAAATGGATGCCTTACATAAACATTATATTAGTAAATATTTTTTCTAAAAATGGTCTGACTTTAGTTCAACTAATTACTAAGCTAATACATACAGTATATCAGATTATGTGGTAATGAAAATATGTTCTTTTCTGTTTGTTTACAAATACAGATCTATTTCTCTTTCTCGCTCTCTCTGTGTATATATATATATATATATATATATATATATATATATATGTGTGCATGCATATATATTTATATGTATATGTGTAGTTCTGCATTGCATCACTTCTTTAAATGTATGTTTATATATAGTATTACTTAAGCATATATGTTGGTATTTATACACAATATCCAAAAGCATTTCTTTTTACAGATATGTTTATTTCAAGTCATACCTTTGGATGAACTATAGATACATATTTCTATGTACACATATTTATTCTTGCATGAATCTACATGTACACAGTATTATCTAGTATGGTTTTTAAACCTATTTTTGACAAGATTTGAAAAAAAAATGTAAAAATATGTACTGTAGAAATATAGCCTTCTCTTTAGCACCTGGTATATCCACTCAGCTAGATGGTCAGAACAATATCTTTGTAGGTCATCGTACCCGTGTTGGCACCGGGGCTGACAGTGAGTAATCCCTATCAGGGATTGCAGGTGCTTTCCCAACCTCTTGCTAGATGTCATTTTTTCCATCCTGTACCATGTACTGATTTTTCATTTTTAATCAGGTGCTACTCTCTTAAGAGGTAGAATATGATTTTGGTCTCCTTATCATACCAGCTTGGAGGGTGGCTTTCTATCTTCACAAGTGCTGCCATCTTTTGAAAAGCCAGTACCAGAGTGAAGAATGTAAAATGCAGGGTTGTGGTTCACAGGGTTTTCAACATGTCCTTTGGGGTGTGACATCACCATAAACAAACCCAGCTATCATGTAGAGGTATTAGACATGGAACTGCTATTATTGGTACGTTTGTTTTTAACAACCTGTTTTGTCACATAGATCATTTTTTAAGGAACAGCTTTACATTTTCTTGTTATAGCAAATAAAGGTTGAGTATGAAATCATTACTTTTTAAGTTGCTTATATGCATTTGTGCTTTTGTACTGCAATGTTATCTTTATTTGAACAATAAACTTGAAGATTATGCATTAATCATTTCTTTAAGCATGCCTTTTTCAGTGTTACATAAATAAATCTTTTTTTTTACTTAATTTTATAAATAAATCTTCCTGTTGATGTCATTGTCCTATAATATAAACTGATGAGTGTTTTGAGGTAAAGAAGTGTGTCCCAGTATGCAGGATGGGCTTGGATTAGGAATCATGATTGTGCATACTTAATTGTTGCTGACTCCATTTTCCCTTTTCTATGCATAGGGATTTTTGAGATGCATTAGGCTTCTTTGCACGTCCCCAAGGCCAGCTTAGCTGAGTGCTAGCCAGCAGCTCATGCACAGCTAACTGAGGTCTACTTACGTGAATCTGTTGACATACTCTCATAGAGGAATTCAGCCTAATTTATATACAAAATGTGTAAATGAGCCTGTTTTATGTGTATAATGTTCACTCCACCATATTTAGTTGTGAACAGTGAAGTTAGATGGCAAGGATTTGGGAAAGCACGACGATTAGCAAGTAAGATAAAATAGCAATAAAGTTAGAAATTAATTTGTAAGCAGTACATATTCAGTTAATACAGCAGTTATTAGGTGGAAAATAGTGTTTTCCACTGATTTGATTGTCAAATGTAGTTGATTCATGTGAATAATGATGACATGAGTGTCATCTATTAATTCTGAATACATGACAGCAGTAATAAAAATGTATGGGGAAGTTCTATTGATGAAATTGTGAAAGACAAATGTTTGCAAGATTTTTTTGGCATTTACAGAGAAAGATATACAAACAAATAGTACATTATTTGATGTGAGTGTAGTCTGTTGTGCTGAATTTCTATCAATGTACTTTGCTGTCAGGATGCATGCTGGTTTGCTGTGGCTTTTGTGACTTCCAATCATGAATCAAAAATCATTGCAGTATGCCTGCAGAGAAGTGATAGAGGAATGATGTTTCTGGTGTAACAATGGAATAACACGGCAGTGTCCTGTTAAGTGTTTGCAGTATTATTATGCATTTGTGGATCATACAGTACAGGTTAATAAAAGATCATTTTAACTGGGTGATATTTGACTTGCATTATGGGCCAGATTCAATAAAGCCTACACTAAGTGTACACTGTCTATATTCAAGAACATTCTTATCACATTTTTGTGCTTTCTAGTCACTTAGAAAGATTACACTAAGTGTACATGTAGTCTGCACTTTGTAGTTAAGCTTTATGAATCCATGTCAATATTTAAAGCTGCAAAAGTATCAGGAAAACTAAAATTAGGAGGAAGAAGGTGTGAGTTATGTCTGTGTTGTCTGTTCACTCAGAACAGTGTACACTTAATGTAGGAGTTATTGAATCCCACAGTATGTCTATATGAATATGGGTGTTGCATCACTAAAATATTTTCTGTAGTCAGATATTTGATTTTTTGTGATAGAAGCAGGCATGTTTTCATTGGTGTGTATTTTGGCTGATGAGTGGATCAAGCTTCAGTGTATTTCTTTTACATGTTGTTTTAGGTATGAAACATGCAGCAGCAGGGATCTGACAGAGAAAGGATCATTTTAGCCATGAGGAGAACCACATCTTCATGGGTGCCCTTAGGAGAAATGCCAAATTACTTTTTGGAAAAACATAGCCCAAACAAGCTGAGAGGGCAAACAACTGGAAGTAAGTGGTTAGGGATATAAATGCTGTGGGTGGAAGGAATCAAACATTAACACAGCGCAAGAAAAATGCCAGTGATATGGTCGCACATGTCAGAGCAAAGACAAGGCAGAATTCGATTGCCTGTAGCACTACTGGGGGATATCAAACACTTATTACTTTAACACCTGATGAGAAGTACTACCTCTCCATCTGTGGGGATGACTGTGACACAGATTATGATGATGATGGCATGGGCATAATCATAGGTGATGTGGACACTAGCAAATACCCACATCAGCATTATCCTCAGACATTCATTCAGTAAGGTTAGTTTGACCTCCATAAAAAGAAGTTATGTCTTACCATAACGTTCCAACTGTATTGTTGATCCTCGTTCAGTCATTATGTGTGGATAACGGTTCCAACCTCAGAACTGAGCCAGCCATCTTCCAAGCTCGTGTCAGCTACAAACTCTCGAGCTAAAACTCTTACCCAGAATTCCCCTCTCCCTGTTACCTCAGATTGAGTTTGCAAGTTAAAAGAAGGTAGAGGCTACATCTGGTCAAATGACCTAATAGAACTGGAAGGTGAGTTCCACTAGAAGCTACAGGAGGGGGAAGGAGGGAGGGTCGTAATGACTGAATGAGGATCAACAATACAGATGGAACGTTATGGTAAGACATAACTTCTTTATCTGATATTGTTAATCCTCTTTCATTCCTTACATGTGGGACAACATACCCAGCTACCTTTATTCCTGGGAGGCTCTCATGGAAGGACATTCCTGAGCACCATAGAACCAAAAGATGCTCTTCCCCTGGAGGCCAAATCCAATTTGTAATGATTGATGAAGGTATGAGGGATAGCCCAAGTTGCAGCTGCACAAATGTCATGTAAAGAAGCTCTGGCATGGAAGGCAGCAGAAGTTGCCACCGACCTTGTAGAATGAGCCTTTATGGTAGTAGGTAATGGAATATTACGTTGTCTATAAATGAAGGTCACACAGTCTTTCAACCATTTAGCCAATGTGACCTTAGCAACAGCACATCCTAATCTAGGTCCAGAATAGGCCAAAAATAACTGGTCTGATTTACGAGAGGCCTTAATCCTGTTCAAGTAGAAGCAAATTTACCTGTGAATATCCAGGGTATGTAGGCAATACTCTCCTTTGTTTGAATAGTTGGGGAAGAAAACTGGCAATTCAATGGTTTAATTAATTAATGGACATTTCAGAGATCACTTTTGGCAGAAAGGAAGGATTAGCTGTCAATGACACTCTATCTCTACAAAAAATCAAATATGGACTCGATGCATAAGGCTTGAAGCTCAGCAATACATCTGGCAGAAGTAATGGCAACCAAAAACAAGGTTTTCCATGACAAGCATTTGAGGTTGCAAGAAGAAGCTGGCTCAAAAGGTGGCATTGTCAAAGCTTGTAGAACTAATGACAGGTCCCATGGTTGAGTAGGTTCTCTAAAAAGGGGTTTTAGATGATTCACACCTTTTATGAAAGGCTTGCATAATTTGTGTGACATAATAGAGGAGTCTTGGACACCATCATGGAAATTAGATATTGCAGCCAAATGAACTCTAATGGTAGAGGCCCATAGACTGGCTTGAAAAAGGGTGGCTAGATACTCCAGTACTATCGACACTGGTGCTGAAAAAGGATCTACCTGTTTTTCTTTCAGCCAAAAAGTAAATCTTTTCCACTTACTTAGATAAGTAATTCTGGTGGAAGACTTATGAGATGCAATAAGAATGTCACATACTGGCAAAGAAAGATCATTCTGCCTGGCAATCAAGGGAATCGGAGGAGCCAAGCTGTGAGCTTCAGGCTGTCCAAGTTGGGGTGAATCAGATTCTGTGGATGGAAGATCAATCCTGGGGTTGGGTGGAGAATCCATGGTTGATCTAGCAGCTGAGACCAAAGGAAGGGTAACCAAATCTGACGAGGCCAATATGGTGCTATGAGGATCACTTTGCTCTTCAACCGGTGGGCTTTCTTTAGAAACTGGGGAATGAGGGGGAGAGGTGGAAATGCATAAAGTAGACCCGAGGGCCAATCGTGGACTAGAGCGTCCCTGGTTGATTGTCCCGGAGGGGGAATCAGGGCGAAATAGTTGCTGCATTTGTAGTTGGTCAGGGACGCAAAGAGGTCACAGCAAGGAAGACCCCAGCGGTTGAAAATCTCCGTCGCTATCAAGGGATTCAGGGACCACTCATGAGGTTGTAGAATACACCTGCTGAGTCTGTCTGCTATCACATTGAAACTCCCGGGAATGTGCGTTGCTAGAAGAAAACGGTTGGTAGCCATCACCCACTGCCATATCCTCATGGCCTCTCGACAGAGTGGGTAAGATTTGGTTCCGCCCTGGTTGTTGATGTACAAGACCACCGCCATGTTGTCTGATTGTATAGCAATAGTCCTAGATGGCAGCAGGGGATGGAATGCTTGTAACACCAGAAGCACCGCCCTCAGCTCTAGAACATTTATACACAGATGGGCCTCTATTTCAGACCAAGTACCTTGGACTGTCTGTCCCTGACATAGCCCCCCCACCCCATCAGGGAGGCATCTGTGGTCACTGTAGCCTTGGGCTGTTGGGGGGAGAAGGGCTGAAACCATTGTGATGGATTGTGGGCCATCCACCAATTTAAATCCTGTTTGCACCTGCGAGTTACCTGAATTTTGGCTGAAAGAGGGTACTGAAAGGGATACCACTGGGTGAGCAGTAGCCATTGTAGAAGCCTCATGTGAAACCTGGCCAGGGGGACAATGGTGATGGAGGCTGCCATGGAACCCAACAACTGTAGAACAGAGTGAGCTGTGGATTTATCCCTTGAAAGGTTTGGGATCAGTTGTTGCTTTATCCTTAGAATTCTGTGCTTTGGAATGGATGCTCTGCAATTCTTTGTATTCAAGATGACCCCTATGAATTCTGTGGACTGAGATGGGGTGAGATTGGATTTTTGCCAGTTTATGGTTATGCCTAGCCTTTCTGCAGAGAAGAGAGAGTATGCCAGGGCTTCTTCCAATAGATGTCTGGTGGGGGCGGAGATGAGCCAGTCATCTAGGTATGGAAACACCTGGAATCCTTGTAGTTGAAAGTGAGCTGTGATGAATGCCATGCATTCTGTGAACACTCTGGGGGCTGTAGAGAGTCCGAAGGGCAGTACTCTGAACTGGTAGTGACTGGCTCCCGCATGGAAGTGAAGGAATCTTGTAGATGGTCTGTCCACTTTTATGTGGTAGTATGCATCTTGAAGATCTATAGAGCACATCCAATCATCTTTTTCCAAAAGTGGAAGGATAGACTGTATTGTGACCATCCAGAATTATTGTACTCTTAAAAACTTGTTCAATACACTGAGATCCAAAATTGGTCTCCAGCCTCCGGTTTTCTTTGGCACCAAAAATAGTCTTGAGTAGAATCCAGATCCTATCTGGTCTGGAGGAACTATTTGATGACTCTTTTTCTTAGCAACTTTGATATCTGTAATGCTGCTTCTTCCCTTTGACTGGTGGAACATCGAGTAAGTTGGTTGGGGGAGCAGGACAAAGATCGAAAGGAATATGATAACCTCTGGTTATTATCCTTTGTACCCAAGAATCGGTGGTGATGGTTATCTAGGCAGAAGGGTACAAAGAGAAACGACCCCCAACCACTTCCAGAGGAAAGCAATTGGGCCGTTCTTCAGGAGCGCTGGTAGGACTGACCAGAGAAAGAGTCCCTGGAACCCTGGTTACACAGACCCTCTCTGCCCCAAAAGGGCATCTTCCCTGTAAGTTTCTCCCTCTGCCTCTAGGGGAGAACTCAGCCTGTGTGTCATGGAAAGGATCCTGAGACTTTTTGTACCATATCTTCCCACTCTTCTGGTTTCTGGAGAAAGCCCATTGAGGGGAAGAATAATGGACACCCACAGCAGAAAGGGTCTTACGGTCCTGTTCACATCTGGCCAGTGTGCTTTTAACCTTGGGTCCAATCAATGAAGAGGCTTCAATGGGAGCATTGAGAAAGGAAGCCTTGAAGGGTTCCATGAAATTACACAATCACATCAAGGCGTGTCATCTCAGAACAATGCCTGAACTCGCCACTCTAGCTGCTCCTTCTGATACATGAGATATCAGGCTCATGGAGGAGTTAGATATCGATTCACTGGTGGCTAGCTGAGAGGCCACTTTGTCACGGACCTCATCAGACACGGCACCCGCCAAGGTTTCAGAGAGCTCAGAAATTAAATCTCTTTGAAGCCTGGTAAAGTGTGCCATATAGTTCAGGGACCTGATTGCAAAGGTTGCTGATGGAAAAGTATGCTTCCCTATTCTGTCCAGAGCCCGGGACTATTTCTTGGGTGGATGGACAGTTTGGCTTACTTCTTCCACCAGGTCCTTTTTAGTTGCGGCCGCCACCACCAAAGCATCTACAGGAAGACCTTTGGACCAATGGGGGTCAGTAGCAGGAGGGGCCTCTGGGGAATGGCATCAATGGTGTCAGAAGCCTTCCACGCATGCTGCATGATGAGCCGGACCAGTTCGTCGGCAGGTGGAGTAACCCAGGAGGCAGGGGGCTGGGTGCAAAAGGCCTGCAGGAACACAGACTCTTCAGAGATCGGGTTTGAGGGTTGCCAGTCACCTCTCTGTTTAAGAATTTCAAGAATATCACCAAAGGATACCTCAGAGGGTGAGCAAGGGGACCCTTCCCCATCATCAAAGTATGTGTCTTCAGTAAGGGACTCCTCTGTGGAGTCCATGTGCTTCCTCTTGCATGAGCTTTTTTGATGAACTTCCTCAGAGGGAGAAGATGGGGAAGACAGTGCAAAATAGGTTTCCTGCGAGAGTATATCCTGAGGCCCTTGCGCCCGGTGTCCGTGTATATAGCGGTACAGAGGAGGGCGGGGAGAGTGATAGCACAGGATCGCCAGTTGACGCCAGAGCCTTCTCCATTAGCTGGAAGGCCAGTCCACCTGAAGAGAGGTGAGTGTCCAGGACAGGGGTCACCTCTCTCCTAAGTGGCTCAGCCTGCCGACTCAGAGTCCCTGGATGGCTAAGAAACACCAAATTACGTACACCACAGCTGACATCCTGGGTTGTAGCAAAACTCTCCTGCCAGGAAGGCAGCTGTGGCTTCTTAGTGAGGTCCATAAAGGGAACCATAGAGGGGGAAGACTGTGCTATATCAAGGGGCTTCAAAGGCAATGAAGGAGGAGAATAAGTAGGGGTCTTTGGCAAAGGGTGATACCTCCCAAGGAAGGGTAGGTCCTGGGGGCGGGATACCTCTGGCCAAAAGCACTTGATCCACAAGACGCAACACGTCGTGTTCAGAGAGGCTTCTAGTGGATTTCACAGACATGGCTGAGGGGAAGTCAGGTCTATCCAAAGATGGAGCAAGCTCGGTACCCACCTCGCAGGTCTGCACTGAGAACAATGGGGCTGTAAAGTACTGAACTACAGGTGTCTGCACCGAGGAAATCATCAGTGCTGAAGTCATGGTCTGCACCGACGATAAGGTTGGTACCGAAGTGGTTGTCGGCGCTAAGGCTGGAACCAAAAATATCGGTGCTGACAACTGAATTGTTGGTGCTGAGAGGGTAGTCGGTGGCGGGTAAGTTGTTGGAGCTGAAATGGCAATGGGCGTTGAAAAATCCATCAACGTCGTAACAGTCTGCATCAACTGGACAGTCGGTGCCGGTAAAGAAGTCTGAACCGAGGAGCACCTCGGTACCAGTACGGTAAAGGGCACACTAGTTGGTGCCGAAGTCACCGATGGCCTTGGTGCCGAAGGTCTAGGTACCAAAAGCGGTGGAGCCGAAGAAGTCAAATCCGAAGTGGAAAGCTTTGCTTTCTTGGGTCTCGGTTTGTGGGAGTCCCCAGCAGGGGACGAAGGAAGAGACTTGGCCTTTATATGTTCATCACTCTTTTTCTTATGTGATCTTGGAGGGGTTGAAGCCTCTAACCCAGAAATAGCCTCTGAAAAAGGAGATTTAAATAGCCCCTTCAATATCAATTTATTTTTTCTCTCAGTCAACGTCCTGTTAGAGAAATTCTTACAAATCCCGTAGGGTTGGTCAACTGTTATATGAGACACACCCAAGCAATAGACACACAGGGAATGTGTATCTGAAGTAGGTAATTTATGGCCACAATCTGAACATCTTTTAAATCCTAGACTACCTTTTTTATCTGCCATGTTAGAAAGAAAGAAGGGAAAACCAGAAAAAAATACCAGCAATGGTACAAGAATTACCCAAAGGTAAGAAGGAAAGGGGGTTTACCAACGATGGTAAAAAAGAAATTACCTTGCTGTAAAGAGGAGGAAAGGAATTGAAAGGATAGTTGCTAAATGCGATAAGGTAAGAGAAAACTATCTAATAACTTTTCTGAGAGAAAAAGTTGTTTTAGAATTTAGTATGACGAAAAATATTGTACTTAGCTCAAGAGAAGTAGCTTGACACGACCGAATGGCGATGCGGCAAACAAAATCTGGGGTAACAGGGAGAGGGGAATTCTGGGTAAGAGTTTTAGCTTGAGAGTTTGTAGCTGACGCGAGCTTGAAAGATAGCCAGCTCGGTTCCGAGGTCGGAACCGATACCCACACGTAAGGAATGAACGAGGATTAACAATATCAGATCATATTTTCTTAAAGAGAATGATGGCTCTGGTTAAATGATTGCATACAACACATAACATTTACTAATAGTTGAACCTTCCACTTTTGCACATCAAGACATTGAACAGAACGCGCATGGTAAGTGTCCTCAATACTTCCTTACAAAGTATATAGCAGTGTACGTGATGACATGGGCAAGTGCCAGCATAGCCAGCTGAAGGTTTGTAAAGAAGTGTATGTCCCTTGAATATCAAACTGATTTATACAAGATTTATATATCAAACTAATTTTGTACAGATGCTTCAGCTGAAAATCTATTTGTGAGCTTTGCTTCTGTTAAAATCTATCAACAGTGTACCCTGTTGAAATGAAGAGAAATGTACATGTGTTTTTATAGCTGAATTAAATGTATATGTTTTAATAGGGGATACTGGCACAGCAGAGGTTAACTTTAAGAAAAATAAGGGAAATGTAAATGAGCTGTTAAACCACTAAATGGTACCCCATAGAGCTGAACAGGACTGGATTCACTGGGTCTGGGGAAGAGCATTTTTCCATTAGCTCAGTGAAAAGAAGAGAAGCCCCAGGCAATTCCATAAAGATTTGGATGTGTATTGTGGTCGTCTGTGCTAACTTCCTGTCTCAACTTCAGAGGGAAATAATGTGAAAACCTAGAGTCAGGTGACCACATGAGGTCATTCTGCCTGCCCTCTTGGAAATTATATTTTAGATATTACAAAGAGAAACAGAGTATTGAGTATTCTGTTTGGGAATCCTGACTAGAATGACCCTCACCCACAGCATTTTGCCTTTCGAAAATAAGTAACTTAACTAGGACACAGTAAAATTCTCTTAGATTCAGTAAAGAATATAGTGAACTTAGTTTAGATATAGTTTTTCTTTATTTGTCTGAGTCTGTCCATCAATGTTCTTTTCAGTATTTATGGTGATCTGAACTCTGTGGTTTACTGCAAATATATATTCAGTATTTTCATGTACTTTTATTATCTACTATAATATATATTTAACACTTTTATTGTAGCTGGTCATTGTAGAAAGTATTTAGCCATTAAGAGTGCTTATATTTATTTGGTGACAGTGTGTGGGCCACTCCAGAAGGCTTACCCATCTTGGTGAACTACTACCATTTGTATTAGTATTAATATTACACAGTATAATTGGATACCCTTTTAACAGCCTTATACTAACTACAAACCAAAAAAGGAGCAGAGCAGGACCACAGAAGTTTAACCAAATGAGTTTAATGCCACAAAATTAAAACAGCCAAACTTTAAGTGTTTTTCTGAAGAAGTCTGTGATACGCTCTGATGAAAGTGCTTAAACTTTGGCTGTTTTAATTTTGTGACATTAAACTCATTTGGTTGAGCTTCTGTGGTCCAGCTCCACTGCTTTTTTGGTTTGTGGTTCTCAGTTTGTGGAGTATGTCTAGTCTTTATAGTAACTAACTGGTGGCAGTAATAACTACCTTATAGTCAGGGCAAACTCGGTAGTGCGAGTAATCTGTGCCAGCCTTTCCCAGTTGTGTGGGTGTGAAAATTAAATCTTAAAGAGTGTGTGTGTCAGCTACTTGGGGCAGGGACACAAAGCACTGAGTTTACAAAGAGGGTGCTACAGGACTTGGCTTGGACACTTGGCTGAGGACCTAACCCTACAACTGCACCAGTGGGGAGTCTTAATGGGGACCTGGAGGGAGACAGATATAGAGAAATCCAGACCTCAGGCTGAGTGTGTTCCCTCTGTGCTCTTAAGGGAAATTGAACTTAATGCAGAGAGGTCTGCATCTGGAAATACTGAGTGAATCCATTTATATTCCAAGTGCACCTCCCACTCCAGTGTCAGAGGTGAGGATTCAGGCTCCCTGCATACTGGCCCAGCATGGGGATGACACATATTGGTGACCATCACATATTGGTAGCAGTGGTGGGCATCACATTTATTGATTGGTAGTGGCGTGACTGTCACTTGATCTCACATTGGTGAGCAGTGGTGTGGATATTGAATTCCTGTAGCCTGTAAGCAGTGGTCACTAAAGAAGGTGTTTGTACTTTCAATCAGCCGCATGGTAGACATTCAGAGTTTCATATCACAATAGTTTTATTTATTTACCTTTTTTAAACTTAGCTAATCAGGGATAGCAGCAAAGGATATCAGCAGATGATTATGGCAAGCTGACAAGGAACCAGTTGGTTGAGATGTGCCAAGCCAAAGGACTGTGGCATGCCAACCTGACTAAAGGGGAAATTATTGCAGCCTTAATCACAGCTACAGCACATACTGGCAACCAGGAGGATAACTGGTCTGTTGGTGGGGATGTCCATCTCTCAGAAACAGGACAGTTCAACTTTTCATTAAAGGACTTAGAAAATCATCTGGAGTTAAAGAGACTTGAACTGGAGGCCAAACAGTTGGAATTATAATAAGCAGACTGAATGCAGCATTTGGAGGCTGAAGAAAAAGAGAGACAGAGATGTCTGGAAGCCGAAGAAAATAAGAGGCACAGGCAACATGAAAAGGAAATGCTGACTTTTTGCCAGGGTCATGGAGGTAATGGGGAAGGAAGCAATGATACCCCAGAAGCAATAAAGGTCAATAAACTTCTTCCTCAGTACCAAGAAGGTGCTAATTTTCATAGATTTATTCATATGTTTGAAAGAGTATGCAAAGAGTATAATGTTGATCAAGGGCTCTGGGTACAGCTCCCCTTCCCCCTACTCCATGTTAAAGCTGTAACTGTTGTTTCTAAATTGTCTGATACTGATTGTTTAGATTATGAAAAAGTGAACCACTGTTTATTATAATGTTTTACATTAACACCTGAAATTTACAGAAAAAAACGTTTTGTGAGCATAGATGCAAGGCAGATGAAAGTGTATGTGATTATATTGCTGAACTGAGCACTTATTTTCATAGATGGGTGAGTGGGTGTCAGGTCAACACTTTTCAAGAGCTAACAGACCTTATGGAGAGGGAACAAGGCCTTAGCACTTTGCCTAAGGACATGAGGATCTGGATGACAGACAGGGAATGCAACTCTGCAGATGAGTTGGGGGAAAAGGGATATTTATACCTAGCAAGCAGGGTATCACTGCACAGGAAAGGGATACCCAGTGCTGCACATGGATATAAGAAAACCCATGGTGAGCAGCCTAAAACACCCCAACAGAGCCCTCCAGTAACAGAGGAAGCCACTAGTTCAGGTACACAGCCAGGATCAAGGGTTACATGTGACCAGCAGGACCACGTAGTATATAGATGTCCACAGAGGCAAGGCGGGGAACAAATGGTGGGGGGGCCAGCAAGTGGGAATAACAGAATGCCAGTGGTACGTTGTCTGCAGACAACAGGGTACCAAACTACCAGCACAGTTTATATCCAATCTTGTTGGATGGTAAACAGGCCACTGCCAAGAGAGACACAGCCTCTGATATAACCATTGTGAAGCCTGCACTGGTTATAGAGGAGCAGTACCTGCTTGGGCAGTCCACTCCAGTCAGAGCTTTAGAAGGGATCCCATTTCAAATGCCTTTGGTCAGGTTTCACCTTGACTGGGAGGGTGGAAAAGGGAGCAAGCAAGTAGGTGTGTTTGAGGATATCCCTGCAAATGTCTTGATAGGCAATGATTTTGATAATGCAGTACCTTGTGTGCATGCAGTGACATGCAGTCAGGCTTGGAGACAGGCATGTGGGTCTAGTAAGCTGGAGGACACCCAGACAGACTGCACACCTGAACCCAGGACTGGTGATGTGTGTTCTTCAGGGAGGGTGCTACCCTGTAGCAGTGAGACTGAAGGTGAGCAACAGCTGCTGGTGGGTACTGATGCTCCCTTGGACAGAGTGACTGCAAGTGGAAAGGTGAGTAGCAGTACCCAAGCTGACAGTGAGGCACATCTGTCAGAGGATACCAGACTTCCTGTGGAAGGGGACCTGGTAAGGGTTACAAAGAGAGAGTTGAGACAGGCTCAGCTCTCAGAACCTACATTACAAGGCTTGAAGGAGGTTGCTATGGAGGTACCTGATTCTGAAGGAAAAGGGGATTCTGTATACTGGAACAAAGGGTTACTGTACAGAGAGTGGACCCCTGAGGGAAGGCTAGAA
The DNA here is from genome assembly GCF_019279795.1 of Protopterus annectens. Lineage (NCBI taxonomy): Eukaryota > Metazoa > Chordata > Ceratodontiformes > Protopteridae > Protopterus > Protopterus annectens. The sequence continues at coordinate 125,622,630 of NC_056732.1, read as the reverse complement.
AGTGAGGTAATACAGTAGTTGGTGGTGCCCAGAGCCTACTGTCTGACACTTCTAGCCATAGCCTATGATATTCCTTTTGCAGGTCATATGGGCATAAAGTCTACCAAGAGATGTATTATGCAGAACTTTTATTGGCCTGGGATTACCAGGGATGTAACTGGGTACTGCAGGACCTGTGAGCAGTGTCAAAAAGTAGGCAAGGCAAGAGATAAGGTCAAAGCTCCTTTGATGCCTTTGCCTGTGATAGAGGAGCCATTTCAGAGGTTAGCTATGGATATTGTGGGACCTCTGAGTACCTCAAGTTCCATAGGGAAGACGTATATCCTAGTAGTATGCTACTAGATACCCTGAGGCAGTGGGTCTGTCCTCCATCAAGGCAGAGAAGGTGGCAAATGCTTTGCTAATGATTTTTAGCAGGGTAGGTTTCCCAAGAGAAATACTGATTGACAGAGGTGCCAATTTCATGTCATAGCTGCTGGCTTGTCTGTGGGAGTGCTGTGGAGTGAAGCACCTGAAGACCACCACCTACCATCCCCAGACTAATGGTCTTGTGGAGAGGTTAAACTCTACTCTAAAGACCATGCTATGGGCATTTGCAGACCAGTTTAAGAGAGAGTGGGACAAATATCTGTCCCATCTGTTGTTTGCTTACAGAGAGGTGCCCCAGAAATCGACAGCTTTTTCACCCTGGAGTTGCTGTATGGGCATAGGGTGAGGGGCCTTTAGATTTGATTCATGATGACTGAGAGGGTGAGTGTGAATCCCACAAGGAGTCTGTTGGGGAATATGTCCTAAACCTCAGGACGAGGCTTAGGGAGCAAATGGCCTTGGCCCATGAAAACCTGGCAGGAGCCCAACAGCAGAAAAAGGTCTGGTATGACAGGAATGCTCGAGCCAGAGAGTATGGTATGGGGCAGCAGGTGATGGTTCTCTTTCCTGTCAGGCACAATAAACTGCAGGAAGCTTGGGAGGGACCCTTCAAGGTGGTAAGGAAGGTCAGTGATGTTAACTACATGGTAGAACTGCTAGGCAGGAGGCAGGGGAACAAACTGCTCCATGCAAACATGATGATGACTTACCATGATAGACAGGCCCTTGTGCTGAGTATTTGCAGTGGACGGCAGGAGGAGTCTGAAGGGGATCTGGTGACTGATCTCCTCAGTGAGGCTTGGACTGACACCTAAGTGGAAGGGGTAGCAGTGTCTCAGTGGCTATCCCCTACCCAGGTTCAAGAAATCCAAGCAGTGTTACAGCAGTTTGGGGACATGTTCACTGGAAAAACCAGGGTGCACCCACCTGGTGCAGCACCATGTGGATACAGGGCCCCAAAGACATACAAAGCAGGCCCCTTACAGGGTGCCTGAGTGAGTCAGACAGATTCTGAGGGAGCAGATACAGGAGATGTTGGAACTGTGAATAATCCAGGAGTCCAGCAGCCCCTGGGAATCCCCAGTGGTACTGGTACCAAAGAAGGATGGCAGCACCAGGTTCTGTGTGGACTACAGAAAACTAAACAGTCACACTAAGTCAGATACGTACCCCATGCCTAGGACAGATGAAGCCCTGCAGCAGCTGGGTGGGGCTACGTATCTGACCACTATTGATCTTACCAAGGGCTACTGGCAGGTGCCCTTGACTACAAACACTAGACAGAGGTCCACCTTTGTGACTTCTTTCAGCTTGTATGACTTTACAAAGATGCCTTTTGAGAAGAAGAATACCCCAGCAACTTTCCAGAGGTTGGTATATCATATCCTAGCAGGAGCAGGAGATTATGCCTTTGCTTACCTGGATAATATTGCCATCTACAGCCATTCCTGGCAAGAGCACCTTCAGCATTTCAGGAAGGTGCTGGGCAGACTGCAAAGGCCAGGGTTGATCATTAAGCCCAGTAAGTGTCGGGTAGGTATGGCAGAGGTCTGCCACCTGGGACATACAGTGGGGAGTGATAAGATCAGGACAGAATCTGCCAAAATGGAAACTATTCAGGAATGGCCTGCCCCTGTTACCAAAAAGTAGGTGACAGCATTCTTAGGGGCAGCGGGGTACTATAGAAAGTTTGTCCCTAGTTATAGTGCCATAGCTGCTCCCCTCATAGACCTGACAAGGAAAAACAGGCCAGATAAGGTAAAACAAAACAAAAAAGAATTTGACCAGCATACACGAGCTTCGTGCTAAAAACGCTGGTTTATTAAATGTTAATACACAAGGCACAGCAAAACACTATGACTAAGCACTTTCACCTCAACAGGCATCATCAGAGCCATGTGCTTTCATTCAAACACACCTTAAATACTATACATCACTTCCTCTTTTCCACTGCCTTCAGAAATGTAACCCTTGCCATACCTAAACGTTTTCAATTATGTTGATAGTTTCACTTAGGTCAAGGAATAGAGACGAAAAATGAAGAATAAAACTTCACAAAACTGTAATAATAACAAACTTAAACATCAAATATGTGTACTGTTTTGGCTCAGTCTTACAGAACTAGTGAAATCACAATAACAAAGGCCAGATAAGGTAGTGTGGACCCCAGCATGTAAGCAGGCATTCCAGAAGCTTGTAGGAGCTTTGGGAGGATCCCTGTGTTAGCCAGTCCAGATTACAGCAAAGAATTTGTTGTGCAGGTGAATACTTCAAACCATGGGGAGGGGGCTGTACTTAGCCAGGTTTCCTCAGAGGGAGAAGAGCACCCAGTGGTATACCTCAGCCATAGACTCCAACTCAGGCAGGAATGTCTAACCATAGTATGGGCACTGCAGAAACTTCAGTCTTATCTGTATGGAAGGAAATTCACTGTAGTTACAGACCACAATCCCTTAACATGGCTACATAAACCAGCCAGCAAAATGCCAAGTTATTAAGGTGGAGCTCAGTATTGCAGGCATATAACATGACTGTACAACACCGTAGTGGGGTCAGCAGTGCTAATGCAGATGGGCTCTCAAGACAGGGAATGGGGTAACGTATTCCCAGATAGGCTTATTTCTCTCAAGCCATGTTTCTCAAGAGTCACTTGAAAAACTAGCTTGAGTCTTCAATGGGGGGGGGGGGTGGAATGATATGGGCAAGTGCCAGCATAGCCAGCTGGAGTTTTGTAAAGAATTATATGTCCCTTGAATATCAAACTGATTTATACAAGATGCTTGTATTACAAATGTATTACAACTGTATGTCATTTGTATATCAAACTGATTTTGTACAGATGCTTGTGCTGAAAATGTATTTGTGAGCTTTGTTTGTCTTGAAATGTAGTAACAGTGCACCCTGCTGAAATGAAGAGAAATGTACATGTATTTTTGTAGCTGAATTAAATGTATATATTTTAATAGAGGATACTGACACAGCAGAGGTTAACTTTGTGAAGCTAGGTAAAGGCTGCCAGCCTAGCCAGATAGAATTCTGTAGATAATTCTGTCATTTGTAAATATTAATATAAGCCACAGGCTTGTTCTCTTAAATGGGGAAAAATGTTGGTAAATGTTAAATTTCAAAAATGTAACAACAGTGCACTCTGCTGTAAGAAAGCTAAGTCAAGCATTTTATGACTGTCTTTGATCTTTAAAGTCGGCTCCGATATGTCTGGATGAAGGAATTCTGCCTATTGTTTTGAGGCCAGAGTTAATGGCTAGAATTTGCATGTATAAATGTCCTTTATTGCTCTGGTTTCTGACCAGGTGTAAAGAATGTAAATCTAGTTTATGTTAGCCTGGGAACACCAGGGAAGTGTGAAGAATGATGTAATGTGAAGCAGCTCTGTGTTATCAATTTAAAGAGAGAGAATCCGAGAGCTCTGAGCATTTGTCTTGAGGACACCCAACATCACCAGCACTGTCTTGCTGTGTATGTAAGTAGGATCTTAGAACTGTGTTTTCTCTTAGAAATAGCTAGGAATTAGGAAGATTAGACTAAGTGTTTTTTCTGTGATGTCAGAACTTTTCTGCGGTATTATTTTAAGTAATTTTCTGTGATCTCTGAACTCTTGACTAGCACTGTGTAGTAAGAAGTATTGCCTTGTGTTTTTATTATTGATTATTAAATATTTTTAAACCTTTCAAATGTGGCTGTTTTGTGTACAGATAATTTAAGGTCTAGAGTACAATGCATATATATAGTGATACTGTACCAAGTCACTCTAATAAGCCTTGACTGTTCAGTGACAGTTACCATTTGGATAATAATATTGCACAGTAATAACTGGACATGCCTTCGAGTAGCTGATAAATATTAGCTGGGTGGTGGCAGTGATTTCTACCATATAATCTGGGTAAAAGGGCATAGCTGGAGAACCTGTGCCAGCCTTCCCCAGGAGTGTCTGTGTGGTTGCATAAACTCTTATCTCAAAGTGTGTGTGTGTCAGCTACTTGGGCAGGGACATGAAGCACTGGGTGGACAGAGAGGGTACTGGAGGTTTTAGCTTGCCCAGCTGACTGAGATCTGGACCCTATAGCTGTGCCAGTGGGGAGTCTTATTGGGGACCTGGAGAGAGAGGGAGAGACCAGCCCCAGATTGACTGTGATCTCTGTGTGCTCTTAAGGGAAATTGTAGTTTACTGTGTGTGCATTTATTATCCTTTCATAGGTGCATAGGTAGGTACTAGGCTATTGGCCCTACGGCCTATATAAGCCTAGCCAAAAAAGGTACCCTGGCTTTCGCCACCCAAGAAAATTATTTTCCTGTGCTCCTGTTGAGCAGAGCCACAGAGGTGATCCCAGGGTGAATTTCCTATTTCCCATCCAATCATAAAGATTTTTCTTGAAGAGTGCTAATGAGGAGCTTTGTTTGATATAGATAGTTTGTTCCAGAGTATGGGAAGTCTATGGGACAGGAATCTATCCCTCCAGCATGTTCTGTTTATTGTAGTGACAAGGGTTAGGTGTAGGTTGGAGGGACTGGGATTTCTTTAAGTGGAGCATGTCCAACAGCTCTGGGTTTGACATAGCTTTGTATGTTAGGTAGATATCGCCTCTGAGCAGGCGATATGCGACGTAGTAAAGCTGGAGTTTTTTGAGACAGTCTGTGTAGGGCAGCTGTTTGAGGGTGGTAATCCTCTTTGTGAGGTATTTCTGTGGCCTTCCAATTGTTGTAGATGTCTTGTGAGGTACATACCAAAAGGGGCATTGTACTTTATAATGGGTCTAATGAGTGACGAGTAGAGGGGAACAATGACCTCTTTTTTCCTGGATGAGAAACCTTTTGTGATGAGGTGTGCCACATAGAAGGATTTCCTGACTACTGTGGTGATGTCATTATCAAAGGAGAGACTACGGTCCACCTGTGTCCCAAGGTCTCTTATCACACTTTCAGTATTAAGTAGACTGCCACCTATGTGGTAGCTCATGGGTACAGAGTTTTTACCAAAGGGGATGACAATGCACTTTTTGGCATTGACCTTGAGGCCATGGCTTTGACACCAGACATCTGTCTCCATGAGGCCCTTTTGTAGGATGTCCACATCGTTAGGAGTTTCGATTATGACTCCTAGTTTGCAGTCATCTGCAAACTCCGTTAGCCAAAGACCTTCTGTATTAGCCTGTACTTCAGAAAAGTAGATACCAAACAGGAGAGGACCCAGGACTGAACCCTGTGGTACTCGGGTCTATATTAATAATCTCGAAGGTTTAAAACTTTGAATCACTAAAGATCGAACTTTAGTGATCGAAGTCTTAAACCATCGAAACCAAAAAAAATACTAAATTAAAAAAAAAAACTAAATAGTGTGTAGGCAGGGGGGCAAGTGCCCCCCCTACTTAAATATACCAATGCCAAGAATGCACTACATTCAAGTAAATGGAAATCTCCCCCTACAGAGAATTTCCATTTAAACGTTCGATGTAGTGTGCTTTCGGTATTCTCGTGTCCACAATATTGTATTCGATATTGTCAGACTTCGAGATTTTAATATAGACCAGTGGTACTCTACTTGTCACTGGTCTGAAGTTGGATTTGGAGTCTGCTACTTTCACAGTGTGGGTTCTGTCAGTGAGCCAGTTGGCAACCCATCTTGTGACATAGGGATTTATACCTAGTTTAGTGAGTTTATCTATAATTCCAGAGTGGGGGATGGTGTCAAAAGCCTTAGCGAGATCTAGATAGGCTGTGTCAACCACCTTACCCTTGTCTACAGCTTTGGTGACTGCTTCAAAGAAGTCTGTCAGGTTTAGGAGACATGATCTGCCTTTTACAAATCCAAACTGCGTTGGGTCCAGAGTTTGGAGATTACCAATGTTTTTGTTTATAAGTTCCATGATGATACGTTCCATGGCCTTGCAGACCAGGCTCGGCTCCCCCTTTGTGGAGTGGGATAACCATTGCTGTGCACCATTCAGTGGGCACAAAGCCTGAGGTGAGGCTATGATTGAACATGGTGCTTAGGTGGGGTGCCAGTTCATTCTCCAGTTCGTGTAGAATGCAGCCTGGGATGTTGTCAGGTCCCATGGATGCTGTGTTCTTGGCTTTGAAGAGTGTGTTTTTTACCTGTGCAGCCGTGATTACAGGAACTTTGCATTCTTCTGGTATAGAGATGAGCCCTTTAGGGGGTGAGAGGGGGGTAAAGTTAGCACTGAACCTATCTGCCAGGATGTTGGCAATATCAGTTGTTTCTGCATATTTGGTGCCATTGTGCTGTAACTCAGAGCAGATCTGAGTGTTGCCATTGAGATTCTTGACATAGCTATAGAATGCTTTGTGGTTGTCTTTAGAATCAGTGGCGATTTTGTTTTTGTAACTAGCTTTGGAGGATTTTATGAGGGATCTCAGCTTCTTACTGAGGCTGACCAGGGAGTTCCTCCAATCATGGGATTTTACTCTTTTTTTGCAACAGTTTCTTTCTTCTGTTGTAGAGTTTGTTTATGGCAGGGGACCACCAGATTGGCTTCCGTTTTTTGGAGGATAGCATCTTGGTTCTGTTAGGGATAGCACGATCCATGCACTTGTGTACGTACTTATTAAGTGTATTTGTGTAGGATTCAGCAGTCGTACCTTTATTGTCCGTCTGCATGGGTGTCGTGAAGTTTGCCACTTCTGTCTTAAGAAGTGTGAAGTTGGCTTTGGAGAATTTTTTTACGGTGGTTTCCCTAATGGGGGGTGGGGGCAGGATGTGGATGTCTAGGGTGATTAGCTTGTGGTCGAATCTGACCAACAAGGAATTGACCTCTGGTGTGGAACACCAGTCACCCATGTTGGTAATGACCAGGTCTAGGATATTGCTGCCCCTGGTAGGGGTGTGGATAAGTTGATCCAAGGCATTGGAATTTATGAATATGAATATATGGACACCCCTCACTGGTGTTAGTGGTGAGGACTGAGGCTCCTTGATTGCTGGGCCAGTGCACGAGCGTCACAAACTTAAAGAAAAATAAGGGAAATGTAAATGAGTTGTTAAACCACTGAAAGGCACCCTACAGTGCTGAATAAGACTGGTGTCACTGGGTCTGGGGAAGAGCAAAATTGTTGTCCATTAGCTCAGTGAAAAGAGGAGAGGCCCCAGGCACTACCATAAACATTTGGCTGTGTATTGTGGCTGTCTGTGCTAACTTCCTGTCTCTGCTTCAAAGGAGAATACTGCGATAACCTATAGTCAGGTGACCAGATGAGGTAATTCTGCCAGCCATCTTGGAAATTATATTTTAGATATTACAAAGAGAAATCTCAGAGTACTGAGTATTCCAACAAAGAAAAAAACAGAAGCTCAATGTTCAAAGTTTAATAAAAATTATGTTTTAACAAAAATAAAAGCAAAGCTTTCGAGTCTATGGCTTTTCTTCAATGCATAACAGTTGTAAGATCTTCTACTTCTTTTAAATAATACATCACCCAAGCAGAACAAAGATTAATCACATGACTCTAATCTAGCAAACATTATAAGATTAATTCCCCAAAAAACTCATAAACACATATACACAATTAAATACATGCATATATACATACATATAAACTTTATAAAGATAAACCCCCGGATTCATGAAGCTCGGTGCAAGGCCGGCATAAGGCTTGCGCCAGCTGTGCGGCGTAGATGTGGAGTAGTCGCGCCATATGCATATTAATGAAGGCGCGCAGCCGCCACAGCCACGTGCATAGGAAACGTGCGCAAGTGTAAGGGGTGTATCGAAGTTGCGCAGGGAGGCGTGTCAATGTCGGCTTCCGAGGAGCAACCTAAACTGCTGAATATTATATTCCGCCAGCAATAGTAATCGTACCTATCAGTGTCCGTGGAGACTGAAACATATGCAAAGCAGAGTCCCTGCGAACAGAAAATGAAGACTCAAACACAAATGCATGGTAGGGAATAACGGGTCCCTACCCATGAACAAATGACAGGAAAACCGTGTGCCTGTAGTCCAACGTAGTGTAGATAGCTATACCATGTGGAAGTGAAACGTATCAGATGTTAGCACGCCGTCAGTAGGTATGTCCAGTCCAATGGAGAGGGTCACCAGCCGACCAATAATTTGAGGGAGGGAACATAGCTGTGCAGATGTGTCCATAACAAAATACACGAGGAGAAATGTAGATATAGGTAGTGACCGTATGTCTGAATCATATCCCACAAGCCATGCAATAGTCACATACAAAAGGTATGTCCGTATTTCACATACCAAATGTGATAGGAAATAGCATACGCATGTAAACGAAACAGAAGGAGCATATAAACGAGCCATAACAACACGGACACATGTAGGCCGAAGGGAACAGTATGATCCGTACCGTTGACCAAGATTACCACCTGTCCCACTTTGCGAGCGACAGTCCCTCTGTGGGCAGATGTGTCCTGACACAAACATGTAAAACTGGCAAATGTCCAGAGAATATAGGACATAATTCCTCCGTAGACATCATGCAATAGTTGCATTAAACATATTTCACTGGACGTATAATACAGAAATGTCATAACAAACAGAATAAGATACCGAAATGCTACAAGAATAAGCTTAGATATAGGCAAGAATTGTAAGTTCTATCTGCCGAACTGACCGTGGGTATGTGTCGGCCTGTAAAATATGCTGTGTTCACACAACTGTCACAGTAGGGTTGCCACCCTTACAAATGGCCAAAGTGGGACATGTTTGGTACAGACATCAGACTGTACAGGCCGACACTTACCCACGGCCAGTACAAAGGACAGAACATAACTGTTTTGCCTACAGAAAAGCATATTCCTGTAGCATTTTAGTTGCTTAGTCTGTTTCTCATAACAGTCAGGTATTTTAGATACAGAATTAACTGTTTAATGCAACTATCACATAAAATATAAGAAATATGTTTGTCCTAAAATCTCAGGACATTTGCCATGTTGACAATTACATGTCAGGACACAACTGCCCAAAGAGGGACTGTCCCTCGCAAAGTGGGACAGGTGGTAACCCTATGTCACACTGTGGACAATTGAAAAGGTGGAAACACAACTGTTGATTCTGGGGAGGCAATGTCCACAACAGTCGGACATGTGTAAGGAATAGCTTGGACATAGGAAAAGGTGCCATCCTACCAATGAGTAGAACAGGCTGGCAAAATCTGGAAGGCAGCTGTATAATCTGAACGTGTATGTGACACAGTCGAACGGGTAGTACCCGGATACACCAACCAAGTAATGAAAGTGAAGTAAGGGCATGTACCTATGTGCGTGAGGTATAGCATGTGGACAGCAAACATGGCAGGGTATTCCACACAACCATAAAGGTACCCGACACATGTAGGGTAGTCAATGTGTATCTCTGGCCGTGTCATGGGCCAACAACCAAAGTAGTGCTCTATGGGGTGTGAGTAATTCGCGTGTGAGGGGTGTGTGTTTAATGGTAAATTCCTCAAAGGCGATACTTGTGTCGTATGCAGAAAAGGTGAACCGGAGGTGTATGAGGGGGCAGCGGGTGAAGTGGAAAGAAACACAACCTCATGTAGAAACAGCTGCAAGACAAGCAGACAGGCCATAGTGTAGAACACAATCCCACAAACATATGAATATGGAAATATGCGAGGCAAATGTATACATACGGCACCATCACATACCCACAGATGGGTCCTGATGGAACTGGCCATAACAAACACAACACACCTGGATGCATAATAGCCTACCCAGCATACCCTCCACAACACACAACCTGCCACCATACCAGAACATCCACCAAATCCAGCCATACTTGGTTCACTGGTTTGTTTCAGAAACTGCTACACACAGTGACCCCTCACGCATATGTAGTAGGTATTGTCACCCTAGGCAGTGTCAGGATTGCAAACCATGTATCCCCTGCAGGTAAAACCCCTGGCACATTTTCGTGAAGCCACAAAAATCTTCGGTATCTAACTTGTTTTCGTCTTAACCAATTTTTGGAATATCCCTCACGGGATGACCAACTTGTGTAAATAGTAGAATGGGTATGACGACATGATGTCCAATCCAGTAGATATCTGGACACAAGTCAGAATGTGCAGTGGAGGTCCATGACATTGTCCAGCCCTAAGTGGGCATGCATAACCTACCACCCAGGATAAAATACCGTCCCGTGACGCACGTGTCCAGACACGAATAGGAGGGAGAATATAATGCACACATTTGCAAAGTGGAAAATGGCATGAGGGCGAGGAAGACACTACATAAACAGGTCAACCCTGATCAAGTGTGAGGGACACTGACTGTGTGCAGTTGTGACTGACCATACCTGTCAACCTGTGTGAGCAAGATATCTGGACAGAGCCATGAATATAAGTGAGACAAAGGTCCAAACTCAGGGACAATCTGTAAACATAACTCTTAGAAACAGAATTTGATAGAATAACAGTTTGCACATTGGCATTAATGTGTGGACTATGAAGTCTGAAACCCAACTGTCTGTCAGCACGTTCTGACTGCAGTCTTTAATGCTGAGCTACTGCTGTGCCAGAACACAACAGCGTATTACAGAGGTCCATGTCATACCACTCAACTGTCCGGATATTCGCAGAATGACTAGGGTCACCACCTGTCCCACTTTGCGAGTAACAATCCCTCTGTAGGCAGTTGTGTCCTGTGAAAAAATCAAGACATAGCAAATGTCCTGAGAGTTTATTTCCTAATTTACTTTAATAGCCGCATAAAATGGTTATTTTATATATGAATCCTCAATATGTTATGTGAAGTAGCATAAGCAATTCAAATGTTACTAGAATAAGCTATTATATGTACAAAAAAGGTTAAAGTTCAGTACTATGCACGGCTGTAGGTATGTTTTGTCCTGGAAAATCCGACATCTCTACAGAACATGTCCCACTTTGGGCAGTCGAAAAGGTGGCAACCTTAAGAATGACCACAGGTTCACCCCATAGTGTTGGTGTGTGCCTCTGACAATCTTCACCAGTGTGGTAAATAGCTGAGGATTGACGTCAGTAAATAATGAGAAATATCCTGAGTATAAGACTCCACAACCTGCAGAAAAGTCATGCTAATGCAAGACCTAGCATTCTATCAACGTTGTAAGCTTGTAAGAGCAATCGTTAAAATGTGTCCCTAATTGTCCCCCCATCATGTAGGTTTTGCGCAGGTTCGGTGCTCTAAGAGGTATGGTCCGTACATATTTACAGGAACAGCCCTTCACACTTGTGTAATGTACAACCGCATACCTGTAGTCACTTCCTGTCCAAAAATAACAATCCCCGTATGACTGTATACAGGTAATAGTCAAATGTGAATGGGAACACCCCTCACCGGGGAGTATGGACTGTAACAAACCCACCCATAATATCTAATGCCAACAGAATTAGCTGCTGACAGGTGCCCAAACACCTGTGTCTATAAACACAGGTAAAACTTCAAAATAGGGAGATAAGCCCTGTCCATATGCTTTGTCTGACATTTGACCTCGGCCAGGGAAGTTTCATTCACCAGGTGGACAAGCCTAAACCCAGATCACTACATGAACACCCTGACAATCAAAGACATGTATGTGGCTGGACTATATGCCTTGGTGTTCTGCATACCCTCGGAGTGATTAACAATGCAGCCGGAGTCCACAGCAGTAGGCAATAGGGAATGTGTAATATGTAGTACCGCCTTTTTCCCAGCAGGAGAATGGATGCCTGTGTCGTAGGTGAAGCGGTGAGGCGTATGTTGATGTAGCTAAGTACTATGGGTATGCATATCGATGAGGGAGAACACCAATAGAATAGTGGTTCCGGTATCCGGCCAACGTGAATGCAGTCCCGGTTGACCTACGACCACTGCACATATAACTTGAAAGTGTAATTAAAGCGTTTGTGCAGTACACACATTTAAATATGTAAAGGTGAATGTGTGTTTCACAGTAGTCCGTAAACTGGAATACAGATATGTAACTGTTACGGTCTGAATTATGAAAGTTCACGGAAGCACAATTATCTATGAAACATATGTAACCCACAATAAGGATATGCAAGTGCGCCTGCACGTGTGTAATCCGCTCACAGAATAGAAAATGAATGGTGTTTTCCCCACGTTCCATGTACATGGCTCATACCTGTTAAACCCGTAAAGTACGAAACCGGACAAAGCCATGACAACAACTGGTACAAATAGGGACAATCCCCAGATATTGCCCTAACAAACATAGAAAGTGGATAGAATAAACAGGTGTGTCACTAGCATGGATTCTCTGAAGGGTATGAAGTCGTAACCTGAAATGTTTGTCATTATTTACCAACGTCAGTCTTTAATGATATGCCACTAACTTGCCAGATAGACACAAGGTTATGAAAAATGGACCACAAATAGGGACAATCCCCAGATATTGCCTAACAAACAGAGAAAGTGGATAGAATAACAGGTATGTCACTAGCATGGATTCTCTGAAGGGTATGAAGTCGTAACCTGAAATGTTTGTCATTATTTACCAAAGTCAGTCTTTAATGATATGCCACTAACTTGCCAGATAGACACAAGGTTATGAAAAATGGAGCAAAGATAAGAGGCAAACAGCTGTACATGCAGCGGAAATCTGTACAGTTGAAAGGTATGATATGGAGATATATATACACATATAGCCACAGACATAATCCAAAGCAAATTACGAGATGAGGAACATACAGACATATGTATATATGTACAGATATATATATATCTATACACACACGATACATGAATAGATATATACACAACAACCATATGTCCCTGTACATATAACACATGTACATAAATAGGTCATGGTATAGCTAATATGGACAGACAGACAGACATGCATGAAAGGAGAATACACCGATTGTTTCCAAACCATTTCCCAGAAAGTATCAGTGTGACAGGGCCTGCAAGTTCTACACGTTAAACATGAATATAGGTGTCCTTTGTAGGACCCCAAAAATTGATCCATATGAAGTGTGAACCGTCATTGATGCTAAAGACGTCACAGCTGCAACTACGATATAGCTGTACATGCAACAGTAGCAGGTGCAAGGGTAATAACACATGGGTCGATTGAATGTATGACGTACGAGCTGATATCCGCAGAGTGGGGAGTGCTCGGAAGTGTCCTCACACTTTATTATCACTCACATTAAACATGTCTAATGTGTACTGTGGAGGTGTGTCAGGTATGGGAATCATGGGTTTGTAGAATTGGGCCAAGGTGCTCGTTGGCACAGATCTATTAGGTACGCCCCATAGGAGTGATCAATATACCTATGTGGGTATAGCACACGCCTATATTCACCAAAAATGTGCAACCCACCCATTGGATATTGTGTAAACCATTGGCGGAAGACGTAGGGACCTATATCAGTGTCATGTAGGTGATTATCATGGATGGACACGCATATGACCAAGATGGTAACCATACCTGCCAGAATGTCAGAATAAGACAGCTGGACTAAGCATAGTACATGACAGACAAATAGGGACTATATTAAATATACCTCAGACAAAGTCAGACCGTTGATAGAATAATTGTGTAGTTGGGAATACGAATGTTATGAGAGTTAGTAATCATGAAATAGAAATGTCAGTCATGATTACCTAACCGCACAGTCCATCATGGCTTGCCAGCAATCTATCAGAAAGGCACATTATCATGACAAATGTAACAGAATCATAGGCCAAACCCCAGGGCGTATACCCATAGTGTGTACAGGTGAGAGGTATGAAGGTAACCCGTCCTAATGAAATGTACAGAACTAGTGATACTAGGTGGACAGGTGAGACGTCAGGACAAATGACAAAACATGTACAACTCATAAGCATGTTTGTCCACAAATGTGAATTACAACATATGGCCTGTGAAAGTCAATGTGGAAGGTTAATAGACTCAAACGACATGTGTCCCTCAGGGTGTCATGCAGTGTCACCGATACAGTGTCCAGTCCACCATACTCGTACGTGAGCTCTGCCACTGATGGAAAGCGCAAATACCGACCTACACATAAGGTACATGATGGAATAAGTAGTGTGGATAAGCACCTGTTGGCCTGTGTGAGGAATATAACCCAGTGGGTGGGTGTGTTCAGCAATAGGAATGTAATGGTAACTGACCTGTGATGGCGCCATGTATTGTGTGTATTGGCGTAACTGTACGAATGTGCAGATGTATTCCTCATATGTGTGGTGTGTTCCTCTCACAATCTGTACCTGCATACCTCTCAACTGTACAGATTTTTGCAGAATGTCTGGATTTTTGCCTCATATATTTGGTACATTTTTCATAAAATTGTGGTTTTCTGGCAAATTAGTGCAAATCATTAAAGACTGAAGTTAGAAAATAATGAGAGACATTTGAGTTTGAGACTTCATACCCTTCAGAAAATTCACGCTAATGCAAAACCTGTTATTCTGTCAACTTTTTAAGTTTGTAAGAGCAATATTTAAAAACTGGCCCTATTTTTGGGCTTTTGCCCCACTTTTAGTTATGGCTTTGTCCAGATTTCCTGCTGTCGGAGGTTGAGAGGTATGTGTACCTGTCTGCCAAATACCCGAGAACTGACGTCATTAAATAATGATAAACATATGTGTTTAAGACCCCAAATCCCTCAGAGAGGGCATACTAATGCAAAACCTATAATACTGCCAACTATCTACGTTTGTAAGAGCAATATGTAGAATCTGCCCCTATCTGTCCCCCCATCATGTTAGACTTTGTACAGATGTTTTGCACTAGGAGGTTGATAGGTATGATCAGAAACAGATACATGTCTGAGGAAACAGCATTATCGACCGCAAGATAATGCAGAAGGTATGAAAAGCACTGCAGTAGGAAGTTCATCCGCAGGTATGTGCTGACATGTCAAATGACACAGCAGTCTACAGGAAGTACCTATAGGGTGTCACCTTTACCAATGATGACAGTGGGACATACCCACAGCCATGCATACACCACAAATAGACATAGCACACAGCAAAGCCTATGCCATGATACACGACGCCTTCAGCGTTTATGGATTGAGTGAGAGTACAGCAAGGAAAGATGATTGCCAGGCTATTCAGCAAACACCCGCAGGAGTGTGCAAGACCGCCCGTAACATGAACATTGCACGGACAATGTTGGGATTTGCAACATATCCCATTTGTATGTGTAAGCTATGCAAATTATGTAATACTACGTGATACATGAAACAGTAAGCTGTCCGTGCAAGAGCAGAGTTATGTGCAGAAATGTACCCGGATGTTATGCGACTAATGTTTTGCACATTGCTAAACGGAGCAATGACAGCTGCAAATGCAGTATGAATACAGTCGAAGAAGCATGCCAATGTCCAAGTCCAAGGCCAGTGGCGGCTTTGTCCATTGGATATCAATGAACCAGTAGTTGTCCTCCCCCGATCCCTGGTGTGGAAGCGTAGCGCAGCACCATGAGAACGCGCTGCGCTTCAACACAAGACATATGGATAATATACATACAAAATGTAGGTTTAGTTAGATGTTAGTATGCCATGCAGATGAATGGCAAGCCGGAGACAACATGGCTACTGCGTACTGGTACCTATGTGTGAAAGCGCTCTGTCAGAGATGTAACGAAGCATTTGTAGGCAATGTGAGGCAAGTGAGGCTGAGGATAGTGAATCACAACATGTCATGCCATATGGGCCAAGCCTCTACAGTGTAGTGTAGGTTAAGGGGACTATTAGAGTAGAAGATAGGTGACAACAGGAGTGTGTAAGTACAAAACACTGCAACCTCACCGGAGCAGTGTCACATGTGTGCTGTCAGTACTCAGTGGAAGAGGCGTGTCATGAGCTATCCCAGGGAACGTCAGGAGACTAACGGCGTATGCCATGGATACCACCGATGTGACATGCAAACCTGCCCACAGTGTGTCTGCGCCCGTGCGTGCCAGTAAGCCCGAGTAAGTATGTGTGCGCGCATGTTAGCCCGTGTGCACGT